>NW_015151011.1:111547-113437 GCF_000732505.1 Cyprinodon variegatus | reverse complement strand
CTCTGCATGCAGTTAGCCTCGCTCCATGCAGTTAGCCTCGCTCCATGCAGTTAGCCTCGCTCCATGCAGTTAGCCTCGCTCCATGCAGTTAGCCTAGCCTTGGAGCTAAACCAGGTCCTGGAAAAAAGACGTTTCTTGCGCCATTACTCCCTCTCTCTTTCCTCTCTCTCTCTCTAATGCGTCTCTTACTCCTGCAACTTGACCTGTCAATCACTCGCAAAACGTCTGCGCTGTGGTGGAAGATAAAGAGCAAATCCACTTCCTGTCACCTCAGGTCGTAGCTCAGCTGCGTCCTGAGCTCTCCTATCTTTCTGTATTGCAGAGGAGCTGCTGCGCATAAACAACTTTTAACGAGTCGATGGGTAAATATTTTTGCTCCGTAGGGCGGAAATACGTCACCAATTCGACTAAAAATGTAATGATGTTTTACTAGTCATTAAAGACTAAATATTTATCTTATACATCTAAAAAATACATATCAAAATATTTTGAAATATTTAAAATTACAATTTCAATTATAAAATTATACATACATTTTTTTATGTATGGGTGGGTGCGGCGGCGCCCTAGCGCCCCCTATTGGCCAGCCGCTGCTGCTCTGATCTCTACTGTAGGTCAAACCATCCACTGCATGCAGTGCAGGACTAGATGAGTGGATGAAACCCGACAGGTTCTGGAGCGAGAGGCCAGAAGAGGACGAATGGCTCTAATGAATTTAATCTAAAAAGGGACGAACTGAGGCTGTGTTTGCTGATCCTCTCAGGGATTCGGTCCCTCCACCTCCATCCATTAGCTTTATTTCTCTGTTTGCCTCTTGATGCCTCCCTGTCTGTCCCTCGTCTATAGTTAGACCTGCTGATGGGAAGAAAGGTGAATCTCCACCTTGTTTTACTAGAAGCTGCTTTCTGAAATGCTGCGCCCGTCTCTGCCCGGGAGTCACGGTCGCTGAGGATGCCGGGAATTTCTCAGGGGAACGGTTGCCATAGGAACGGGCACCTGTCAGTGTTGTGTTACCGCAGTGGGGAGGAGAGGGAGGGAGATAGTGGGAGGTCAAAGGGTCGCTGAATCCGATCCGAGCGGCCCTGGACGCTGCTGGCGGTAAGACGACTCCGGCTGCTCTCTGAAATCTCTCAGCAGGGTTTGGGTCTGAATCCTCTGAGAGGATCCGAGTTCTGCTTCCCTCAGAACTCCGGAGGATTCAGGAACCCCGCCCATTCCTTCACACATTCATCAGCTCAGCTGGCGCCCCCTAGGGAGGGCCCACTGTAATCACAGGATTAATAGAGTATTTTAAAAATACATAAAATCAAAGTAATGTTTAATTCTGTTAGAGTAAAATAATAGAATAGAATTCCACTTTATTGTCATTGTCACAAGCACAAAGCAACGAAATGTAGTTAACATCTATCCAGATGTGCTATACAGGATATAAATATTTATTTACGTGTGTAGAGAGACTGTATGGAATATAAATGGTTTATATAAACAGAGATTAACTGGAAGAAGATATAAAATAAATAAATTTGGAAGCTATATACAGATTATATAGGAAAGTTAGGATATGGATTATATATGTTAGCAGGGTTTTAATACATGATAAATAATGACAAATAAAAGCAGAAGGGAGTGGGGGGGGGGCACTGTGCTAAAGTATTCACACCCTAAACGGCTCAGTTTGTCCACAGACCTCCATATGGTTGCATGTTATGAATCAAAACTATATGGATAAAAGTAGAGAAAAAGGTGAAAAAAAGGATAATTATTTATACCTAAAACTGATACGTTTGCGGTGATTTCATGAATAAAAACAATAATTTTTGTCATGATCACTGAGTCTGGGAGCGGCCATTTTTGCCCAACTATAGTAGCCCCTCCCTCCTGCCATCTTCC
>NW_015151011.1:108457-110457 GCF_000732505.1 Cyprinodon variegatus | reverse complement strand
ACTTTCAGAAGTTTGAATTCTGAATATGAGCAGATTTTTCCTTTAAAACTCATCCAATAAAAGTAATATTAAAACAAATAATTGTTAAAAAAAAGAAAACAGTTAAAAGTACATAAAACCAGTCGTTAACAAACGCAGCAGACCAGATGGATGCTTTCGATCACAGTTGAGCTTTTATTCCAACATCTTTCTTCAGCTGCCATGACTCCAGATGTTTGATGGAAATATCCTCCATCTCTGCATTGGATTCAGGCCTGTTAAGGCTGCAGGACAGCAGCTCTGCAGGGATGGACTCATTTAGATAAATGTTAGAACGGCCTAGTCAAAGTCCAGGGCTAAAACCAGCTAAAAAAGCTGTAATTCCATGTTGAGATGTCCTCCTTCAAGTTAGACTGAGTTGGAGCTAAAAGAGAAATGATGATGAAGATGAGAAGGTTGGCGTTTTCAGGCTGCAGCAAAATGTTGGAAATGGACCGAATTTAAAGGATTCAAAGAACGAAATAAGGTCTAAGGACAGAAAGGATGGAGGACTAGAAGGAGGCTGTCCTCCTCCAACAGCAGGTGATGAAGCAGACGAGCTAAAGACGAAGCAGAGGGGCGGAGATCAGAGAGCCACGCTGTGATCCTGGCCGTGTTGGCGGTTCGTCTTAGTGGACTGCTGGTCGGCTGGTTTCTTTGTACGATGGAACATGTGTGCAGCAGCCGGTAATTAGGCCCAGCAGACTAACGCAGACGCTAACGAGGCAGATTTTCTACCAACTCCTCCATCCTTTGTGTTAAATCCTTTAAACATTTCCAGCAGAGCTGAAAGGTCATCCTGGCTCTGCTTGTTGATTGCCGTGACGACGGACCTCTGCCTCCGCCTCGCCTCAGTGACATTTCCTGGTCTCTGAAGCTTAATGCATACAGGTGTTACCTGCAGACGGACGATGCTGCTTCTGAAGAGCATCCAGGAGACGGAGCGGCGTGAGAGAAGCCCAGGAGATCCGCAGAGGGAATGTTTAAGGCTCGGTCTGCAGTCTGGGTTAGAATGGAGCGTTCCTCATCTCATTGCGTTTAACCATCCTTTGATTCACTCAGTGCTGAGAAACCATCCGTTACCGACAGAAAAATGTTACCTAATTCATTTAATCAAAGTGAAAAATCATTTCCTCACTGATTCTCCTGGATTTTCTCCTCAAACTAAAATGTTCCAGATCATAAACAAAAGCCGTTTCTTACTATGTGTTCTTGTGCGTCCTCGCGTCCTCGTGAAACGTCATCATCCTCAGCCCTAGCACTGTTCCAGTTCACTAGAACAGCAGACCGAGAACAGACAAAGTCCCCGGATGTTGTTCTGGCCCCTCCCTCTTTACCCAGCATGCATCAGAGCAGACTTGTCCGTCCTCCAGACTGACAGCTGTCCCAGCATGCACTGCAGCAGCAGCAGCTTCCAGGTTAGCGCTCACAGAGCTCAGAGGATTAAGTTAAAAGTTCACTTTTCTGTTGCTGTTGTTCAATAAAAGTACGTTTTAAGATCATTTGAGGCGGAAATATTATACTTTAAGCTTCACTATACGGAACATTTACTGATTTAATGCGTTATTAAAAAAAAGGTTCTGATGTTGAGAGGATCTGCAGCGGTCGGGGCTAACGTTAGCCCGTCTGCAGCAGCCAGGGCTAACATTAGCCCGTCTGCGGCGGCCAGGGCTGACGTCAGCCCGTCTGCAGCAGCCAGGGCTAACGTTAGCCCGTCTGCAGCAGCCAGGGCTAAAGTTGTAATTTCACCTCCTGTAATAACAGGAGGTGAAATGCAGCTCCAGACTAGCTTTGAATGTGGTGATGTCATCAGTACGCTTCTGTTCCAGTTGACCCAGATTTATTCTGCTCCCGTTCTCCCCGTGTCCAGACTTTACTGGGTTCTAGTCTAGAACGGACTTGGCGAGGACACGAGCCCATACTTGTATTCTTGTGAAATCAGAAACGGCCATTGTAGCTGAGTTTGATTAAACTCATTAAAG
>NW_015151011.1:105566-107460 GCF_000732505.1 Cyprinodon variegatus | reverse complement strand
GCCAGGGCTAACGTTAGCCCGTCTGCGGCAGCCAGGGCTAACGTTAGCCCGTCTGCATCGACCAGGGCTACGACGTCTGCAGCACCCCCCCCTCTCTGCATTGCCGTGTGTGAAGGACCGCTGGCTCTGATGGAGGTTTGATTGTTTTATTTATTTAAAACATTCATTATTATTCCTCCATTGAATGAAAAAGTCATAATTTATTATTATCTAGAGACTATTAATAACAGGAGGTGAAATGCGGCTCCAGACTAGCTTTGAATGTGGTGATGTCATCAGTACGCTTCTGTTCCAGTTGACCCAGATTTATTCTGCTCCCGTTCTCCCCGTGTCCAGACTTTACTGGGTTCTAGTCTAGAAAGAACTTGGAGAGAACACGAGTCTGTACTCGCGTTCTAGTGAATTGATAAAAGGGCAAACTTTAAGGCATTTGTGCGTTTGGTTGTCACAGCGATCCATATTATAGCTAAAAATGATCTCATGTCTCTCTTATGAAATTTCCACCTCCAGTCAAAAACACATATTCCCATAATCAGGACTAAATTAGTGATGGAAAAAAGAAAAATAGCTGCATTCCACCTTAAAAATCAGGAAATGTTGTTTCAGAGAGTTTAAATCCCCCCCCGACACCTGGCCTGGCCTAAAGATGTGAAACACCAAGATGTACACCCTATAAAATAATCCTGGCCTAAAGCCCGGTTCAGCTCATAATGTAGCAACAAATGCTAAAGCCCTAAACGAAATCCTCTGCAGACGGACTTTCTGGCAATTTTTCAGATTATTTTATTTCACAAAGACTGAAATGAAAAGTATCTTAAAACAGAAGCTTTAAAAACATCAAGCAGTGAATGTTTTAAACAGGAGCAGAGAGAGAAGACAGGAGGAGGAGGTCCAGGAGGTTAACAAGGCATGCTGGGAGCAATGTGTCACGCCTGACATGACAGCCTTGACCTTGGAGCACGCCAACACACCCCCACCCTCCCACTTATCCTGGTTCCCTCCCCCTCCATCCTCGGCCCCTTTTTTACTCTGACGAACTGATGCTGCAGCGACTCCACCCTCCATCTGTTTGTTCTCCTGAAATGCTGCTGGAAACGGATCCAGGCAGCTGCTAACAGGGAAAATGATGCTCCGATCAGATGAAGCAAAACTTCAACTATTGGGTTGATTTGTGAGATGCTGGGATTGGTGGCAATCTGGTCAGACTTGATGCAAGATGGAAGACCTGAGGCTGAGGTACAGCTTACAGCAGGAAAACCGTCCTGAGCAGAACAGATTAATTAGCTAGAATGGCCTAGTCAAAGCCCAGACCAACATACCTGGTAGTACTTGCTGTTCACAGGCAGTAGTGGCTGGTGGAGTTCACTCTAGGGGGCGCTATAACTTAAAAATGGACGTTTACCAAAAGACCAGTTGCTAGGGGGGAACCTGTCAGACAGGAAGTCAGGAACACGCAGCTGGGAGAGCTTCTCCTGCAGCAGAGCTGGGATGATTGGATCGAAGGCAGAGCTGAAATCCACAAACAGGATCCTGCTGTAGCTGGAATCCAGGTGCTGGAGAATGTAGAGAAGGACCAAGGTGACGGGATCACCTGCTGAGGTCCAGGAGGGGTCAGTGATCTATTTCAGGTGTGAAAACATGAAGCTCTCAAAGGAGCTCATAACCACAGAGGTCAGGATGACAGGTCTAAAGTCATTAAAGTCGTAGGGAAGTCATGTTTAAATGTCAAATCATTTTAGCTTAAAATGATTATAAATTTACTCTTTATCAGACCATATTGTCCCAAAAGTTAGAAAATTTCTATGTAAAATGTCTTAAAATCAGTTTTTTTCCGTTATCTTCTGCAGGCCAGTTAGTTCTACGTCAGCCTGAACACCGAAATTCGGCCAATCAT
>NW_015151011.1:102501-104988 GCF_000732505.1 Cyprinodon variegatus | reverse complement strand
CAAAGATCAACTACAATGGATAACTACGACGAAAGCTTCATCGCTCTTTTAACCAACCCCATTAACAGAACCTGTTCCTCTTAGATGTCTAGTAACTCTAGATTCATCTCCGTGACCGTGATCTCTTGGAGATGCGCCATTTTTGTTTTGGAAGATAAACACTCCCGCCGGCGCCGCCTAAGTTCTCGAATAGGCTCCCCCTTGCGCTTTGGCGGGAAACTGCAGTGCGTCTCTAGAAATTCCAGACCGACGATGCAGAAGCAAACCAGCGAAACCGGTTCACGACCAGAACCGAGCGACATTTGATGGGCAGAAGTATAATCTGCCCTTAGGTCACCAACTTAGTGCCACTTGGTCCCAATGGAATTTCCCATTGGGAACCTGCTAGCACTAAGATGCTAACTGGTTAGCAACTTAGTGCTACTTGGTCCCAATGGAATTTCCCATTGGGAACCTGCTAGCACTAAGATGCTAACTGGTTAGCAAGATGCTTCCGACAAACCGGCCACAACCAAACTTTCTTGCGAACCTTCCGCCACAACAATCCCGCCCCCTTGATAATCGACCAATCACATTCACTTTATTCACTAGTGTAAAGTCGTTTCTTCAGTCCTACACCTCAAAATCCATCATCAGCTAAAAAATATGTATTTAAAGAACATAAGTAAGAATTTATTAGAGCAAAAATGTACATTTAAATAATTATTAATTAGTTTTCAGATATAAGTCAACTTCATTTTAGCTTTTAAATAAAAAAAAAATCTTCCAACAGAATAAAAAGAGATGCTATTAGCGCCCAGTTTCCAGACGATAGTTATGTTTTATAGAAAGGCTGTGAGCTTCCTGTAGATATTCAAATAAAAGAATAAACTTGTTTATTTTGACATGTTGTTTGCTGCTGGTCCGTCTGCCTTTAAGATAACAACCCCCCTCCTAACGTCTGGGCTTGTTCCTGTTCTTTCCGTTTAATTAAGCGGACCTTTGTGGATGGTGAAACTCCCCACTAGAGATGCCCGCTCTCAGCACGGCTAAACATCAATTACGTTTTAATTAAGTCTAATTAAGTTTTTATCACTTTAATGTTCCAGACAAACAATCAACAATCAGCCGCCGTATCGGCCTTCTGTCAGAGCCTGTGTGTGTGAAGCAAAGCCGTCCGCTGTGTGCTGCAGCAGCTTAATTGGAACATGAAGTTAACCAGGATTTATCAATGGAATTACAATCACTGTAATTAAAGGCTTTTTATTGGCGTAATGAAGCCAGTTGTGTGAAATTGTACGCGATGCTTCAGGTTCTGGGGTACCTGGTTTCATTTCTGCAGAAAACTCAGTGTGTCCAGCTGAGCCTCGGCGCACAGGAACCAGACCCCGTGTTTCTAATTCATTAGTCAGGCTGTTTTCCAACAGATTAGACCAGCGTGGACTCTGGTTACCTTTAGCCTCTGCGTTCATTAGAGCGTTATCATTCATTAGTCCCAGCTGCTAATTAAAATCCGCTCTTAATTGGCAATACGAAGATAATTCTGCCATTCGTTTTCTGGATAACGAGGAGGCCTTTATTAGCTGCGTTAGCCTCTTAATGAGGCCCAACCCTGAAAGAGGTTTTCCTCACGAGCACGAGCAGCAATACCTCCTGATTTTCTGTTTTCACTTCATCTCCACAGCTGGAGCAGCCACCGAGGCCGCCCCTCAGGCCCCGCCCCCTCCAGAGGCTCAGCCCGTGGAAACCAAGGCTACCGAGGAGGAGATGGACGTCACTGATGACGACATCACCGCAGGTAGGTTAAGCTCAGCTTTAGTTCATCTGGATGACTTGAATTCTTAGACTTTTATTTCTGTTTGTTTGTTTGTGTTTTCATCACATTCATGAAGCAAGCAGAGGTGTCACAAGTTTTAATGTTTATTACTCCTGTAGAACTATAAATCCTACTTTTACAGGATCAACTTCAGCTTTTTACTCCAGTAAAAGTATAAAAGCACCATTTTTAAAACGACTCAAAGTATAAAAGTAAAAGTAATGCAGGAAAACTGTTAATGCCAGAAGTTTTACTGCTCTACCCTAATAAAGGAACATTTTTCTACAATTCTGGATGAAAACTTCCTTAGACTTATTTTCTTAGTTTTATAACTAATGGTAACAGCGTCACATTAAACTTTGCATCATCTGGAAAAACGATTTATTTTGGTATGTGGTGAGCAACTAGTTGGGGCAGCACCGAGTCCAACCACAGAGAAATTAATTGTCTGGATGAAACTAGTTATTATTTTTTTTAAACCAACAGGCCAGAATGAAAATGAGCTACGGTACATGATTAAACATTAACGGGAGCAGACGGGAGCGGGAGCAAACCAATAGTAACTAAAAAAAAAACTAGGATCGATGCCAAAAAATATAATAAAATAGAAAAAAAAATCCAGTACTGGCGCCGCCATTTTGTAGTTTTTTTCCTTGAAGCCTACACTATAATGCGAGTCAAAAAAACGACAC
>NW_015151011.1:99871-101466 GCF_000732505.1 Cyprinodon variegatus | reverse complement strand
CCCCTTCCCAAAATTACTTCAACGGAAGGTTTCCAGATGGATATGCGGAGCAAATCCATCTGGCGGAGTCAGGTTAGCAGTCAGAGGCCCAACAGTCGACACTTCATATCGCTTCACTTTACGTCAACTCGGGGCTTCGTTTGGATTCGCATGTTTTATGATTTGCAGAAAACGGAGATGTTGATGGGGTTTGAACTTCCTGTACATCCATTTCACCCACTGAACCATCGTTATTCCTCTATGACGATGGAAACTCTGCTTTATTTGCCAGTTAAGGGCTGGTTATCCTCCCACAGCAGTGTGTCGCAGATATTTTTGATTTATGCCCAACATTGAAGGGTTGTTTTTCTTCCTGTTGTTTCTTAAGAACATGCAGAACTTGTTTATGACCAACAGGCAGCTGAACTCAGACGACTTTCTCTGCCGAGTCCATATTTCAGCGTAACTCAGAGTGTTTCTGCATGGGCGCCGCTCTGAATTCCAGTGAACCCGAATGGTGTTAAAAGCAGTTTATTCGTCGCCTGTCCCACACAGTTAAACGGACGGAAGGTGAGAAATGATGGAAACCTGCACCTCAGGTAGAAAAAGACACCTTCCACTCCATTTCTTTGGCACCTCCACCTGAATAAGATGGACACCGGCGCTCCGCTTTGAAACACGCTAATAAGATTAAAATCATATTTAGATGTCAAATCATTCTGGCTTAAACATTTATATAAATGTACTCTTTATCAGACCATATTGTCCTAAAAGTTAGAACATTTCTATTTAATAAAAAATCTTAAGGTTAAAAACTTAAGATAAATCACAAGACATAAGTCAATGTCACAAATGAATACCTTTTATTTTAGAGTCACGGTCTGTTTATAGAAGATAATACTATTAATATAATGTGACTTTTCTAGAGAATCATTATACAGAGTTATTTTATTCAGGATTTCCACAGTCTGACATCATTCCCTGACTTTTAACTGACTCAGGATTAGTTTTCCCTGACAAAATAAATGCAGCAACAAGACAATAATAATAACATAACAGGTCACCAATCTAACATGTTTAGCTCTATAACATTTAAATGCACCTCTCCAATGTCTAAGAGAAAAAAATGTAATGAACATTTTTTAATGCATGACCTGCATCACTGTACACAAGACTGCCACATGATAGCGCTTTCTAGCTTGTTGGTCGTTTTGGTAACAACATAGAAATTACCGCTAGGTGGACAAAAATCACGCCATCTGGCGGAAAATCACCCGGCTTTTGTCTACAAAACAACAAAAATGGCGCCGGCAACGCTTGTGGGATGTTTTTAGGGCTGCAACAACGAATCAATAAAATCGATAAAAATCGTCTTTTAATAGCGTTGCCAACGAATTTCATCATTGATTAGTTGTGTCGCGCGATTAATGCGTCATCCGCCGCCGTCGTCATCGCTGCTACTTGACTGAAAAAATATGGCAGAGCGAGCCAGCACCGCAGGTGCAGTGTTGCCAACTCAGCGACTTTGTCGCTATGTTTAGCGACTTTTCAGACCCCTCCAGCGACTATTTTTCAAAAAAGCGACTAGCGACAAATCTGGAGACCTTTTACGGTGT
>NW_015151011.1:96253-97967 GCF_000732505.1 Cyprinodon variegatus | reverse complement strand
AATCTAACATGTTTAGCTCTATAACATTTAAATGCAATGAATGAACATTTTTAAATGTATGACCTGCATCACTGTACAGAAGACTGCCATATGATAGCGACCTCTAGCTTGTTTGTCGTTTTGGTAACTACATCAAAATTACCGTTAGGTGGACAAAAATCACGCCATCTGCCGGAAAATTACAAAACAAAAATGGCGCCGGCAACGTTTCTGGGTCGTTTTCAGAAAATGTCGGTGATTTTAAAGTAATTTTGAGTGATAAATAATTTATTTTTTTGCGATTATTGCGAAATTTGTACTCTTGCGACAATAAAAACTAATTGCCCCGGGCGATCAGCCGATGGTTAACATCGAGCCCTGCATTTATATAAATACCCATTTAATACCCTGTATAATAATCCTGTTAGTTTAAGGTATAAATAATAATCTATTGATTATTCCTTGCAGACTTTTCCTTTAAAAATAATTAGCTTTGCGCTTTTTAGCTTCCTTCCTCTATGGTTAGAGTTAGAAACATTAGAAACGTTTCTACTGGGCCAGAAAGTAGTAGTTTATGTTAAAATAAAATAAAAAGTTGGTCTTAACTTTTTATTTCGTGGGGCATTCACTTTAAAAAAGGACTTACGTAAGAAGTCTTATCAAGTCTTGAATTGAACTTGCCTTATGCTGAAAGAACCCTGATCAAGATACAAACAACCCCAGATCACCATTCCTCCTCCGCCATGCTGAACTGTAGGTCCTGGCGTGCTTGCTCTATCTCAGTGTGTGCCTAATGAATTGACATCTTCTGAGTTGCTGCATCAGTTAAACGTCGCCCTGAAAGATGGGAGCAAATGTGAAGAAGCATCCAAAGATTGGCTGAAGGGAGGAAAACAAGGATGGAAACCTTCAAAGACACAAAGACGAAAGGACAGACATGACGACAGCCGAGCAATCACCTGGCTTCAGGCCGTTTCCACGGTGATAGACTCATCTCATCAGTGTGTCGTCTCCCTGTCTCCGTCTGTCTCACACACACACACACGCGGATGTACACAGAGTTCAGGATGTGATGACATTTGTTGCTCGGTGCCACAGCTGCAAAGCCTCTGAGAGACGAGCTGACACACATCAACCTGAGGGTGTGTGCGCTGTAATTATGTCCCTAACGGTGTCAGGGGATGTCATTAGGATCCACATCACGCTCACACACACTCCCCCACAGCGCTGGCAGGAGTTATTGTTGAGGAACATGCAGCCAAAGTGGTCTAACCACCTTTTATAAGGAAAGAGACGTTTTAACTCTTCAGAATCACAAATGGGTCACATTAGTGACCAAAAGTCTGGCTTTGCTGCCGTTTGCAGATGTGGATAAAATGAGATCTGCAGCAGAAACGAACCAAAGAAACAAAACCTTATGCTACGTTCAAACCGCCCACAGCAGCAGCAGCAAAAACCTGCGTGCTGCTTCTTTTTTTAATGCTTGTACCAGTTTAGTTCTGATGCATCTTTGCTGCTCTATCTGCGTGGTGGAGAAGTGGGTCTGATGCGCGGTGGGCGGAGCTACTCTATCCTTTCTCTGCCTGGAACAATGGCGGCTATATTAGCTGTGATCAGCGGGTAGAAAGTAGTTAGAATCTATGTTGAAGTGAGAAAGTCCTCCTGAAAACATGGTCTGTGCAGTCAGTTCATCCAGATTACCATCCTGCCTTCAAAGAGCCGCTCAGACCCCCAC
>NW_015151011.1:91573-95252 GCF_000732505.1 Cyprinodon variegatus | reverse complement strand
TAGGCCGGGTCCTTGGAGGGTCTAGTCCAGGTAGGCCGGGTCCTTGCAGGGTCTAGTCCAGGTAGGCCGGGTCCTTGCAGGGTCTAGTCCAGGTAGGCCGGGTCCTTGGAGGACGCAGCCAAACTGACCCACCTTCACCGACCTGGAAGCTGTTTTTGGTTCTGATTCTGATTTCATTAATTCGCTGCTTTCTGTCTTTCATGTTATTAGGCCCGGTGCATGATGGGAAAATCAACCTGGATTGATTTTATTCAGAGGCAGAATCAGCAGATCAGCTGAACTCATCGTCTGATTTGACGGAACCAAACAGTGGGGGGGTGGTTGTACTGTTCTCCTCCTCACCTCCATATTCCCCTCAGTATCTCCCCTCTCTTTCCCAGCGATTGAGGTCACAGGTCAAAGGTCAGGCAGACCCTCACCTCATGGTGTCATTAGTCCTGTTGTGATTTGGTTAGCTGAAACGCCACGCTCCCTCGCTAATCTAATCCTCAGGCCTGGGGGGGTCGGCCGGGTCAGATCACATTTCTCCTCAGAACAGATTGAACTTATGGGGAGATAAATGTTCAGAGCCGCCGCTTTGAAGGCTGCGATTGTTCCTCTGATGATTGCGTCTCTGTGTTCCCCAGAAAGGGACCCAGCTGCTGGATGGGAATATTATTGGATTACAGGAGGAAGCTGCTGTCTAAATACTTCTAATGTAGAGGAATGCTTTCCTTAAATAGGAAGTGGATCAGCTAAAATGTTAGGGGTGAAGCTGTAGAGGTTCTGCAGCAGGAAATATTTGATCAACTTTGGAACCAGTTCAGTTTATTTTAAAAACTCCAAAATATCTTCATATCATCTTAAAGCGCTTTAGAGCTGATTCAGTCAGATTGGTTAAAGATCGGCAGATGAACGATCAAAGGCTAGATAATTACCTTTTGATCCAACTGGACTTCATTTGGGTTTATAACATTTTTCTCCATTGTTCATTGAAAAAAATTTTCAATACGTTTTTCCAGCTTTTTTTTACTTTGTAGTTTAACTCACTAGACATGTACAGTAATTTCCATACTACAAGCTCCACGCTTTGAACCGTGCAGCTTTTCGGTAGATTTTTCCTAACCACCAGGGAGGGAAGTCAAATAAGGTGCTAATTTGCATTTAGCACAAAAACATGCTAGCAGTAGGAACGGCGGAGAGAAAATGTCACAAATTCACACGTTTTTAATGTAGCCGTGTGAACGTAGCATAATGCTACATTGATGCGCGTCAACCATTGACCTTTCATGTAAACCAGCTGCTTCTACTGCTTCAGTCGCTTGTGGTCTGAACGTAGCATCAGACCAACATGGTTGCACAAGTAGCCTGAATCAAAATGTCTGACAGAAAATAGGAAATATTTGATGTGGATTGATCCACAGCTACAAGCAGTGATGGGACTAACGGCGTTGAAAGTAGCCGCGTCACTAAGGCCTCTACCTTTCTTTAGTAACGAGTAATCAAAATTATTACTCTTACTGTAACTATAACACAGTTACAATTGCAGACACCCCGTTACTGCACGTTACCCAGGTCGCACAATTAAACCCTTTTTCATGATAGGACTCGTGCGTGCATCATGAGAGAGGGGAGGATGGACATGAGGAGGACTCCAGCGGCAAAACAGCGGGATGGGAGTCAGTATTAGTAACGATCACGTGATTGGGACGGTACAGGATTAAACATTAACGGGAGCAGACGGGAGCGGGAGCAAACCAATATTTAAAAAAAACTAGGATCGATGCCAAAAAATGAAATAAAATGGAAAGAAAAAAATCCAGTACTGGCGCTGCCATTTTGTAGTTTTTTTCCTTGAAGCCTACGCTATAATGCAAGTCAAAAAAAAACTACATGACCCAAAAACCAACAGTGCTTTCGCTCTGAGTTTTTCACCTGCGCTCAAAAATCCTGACACCATTTTTTTCTGTGGGAGTGGGACGGGACAGGAGTGAAAATCCACTCCTGTGTCAGTCTCTAGTGCGCAAGCGACAGGAAACGCGCATGATCGCTAAAGGCACGTAACAGCCGCCCTGTGCTCGCGCCGCAGGGGAACTACAGAGAGCGTGAACGATCATTAGCCTATATGGAGAAAGGGAGAAATATGGATGGATGGATGGATGGATGGATGGAATAGATAGATAGATAGATAGATAGATAGATAGATAGATAGATAGATTTAGCTACATGCTGCAGTATCTATAACAACCCAAACACAGGATTTCAGAATTAGACATCCCCAGTTGTTAATTTGGTACAGTTGCAAAAGTAACGCAATAGTTACTTTTACTAGTAACTAGTTACTTTTATTGTGGAGTAACTCAGTTACTAACTCAATTACTTTTTGGGGGAAGTAACGAGTAACTATAACTAATTACTTTTTCAAAGTAACGTGCCCAACACTGGCTACAACCACATTCCTGGCAATCTTTGGGTACCTTATAAACCAAACAATCAATCAACCTTTAACCAGCCTAACAAAGAAAACTCCATCCATCCAACTCAAACAAATCCAAACCAAACCAATAATGTCGTCAAACCAAACAAAGTCCTGATCTGAGACTTCAGGATCTTTTCCATCTCCACTGAGGTTCAGGTCTCAGGAGGAAACCAGGTGTCCTCATTAAGGAGCTTCCTGGTCTGACATCAGCGTCTTTTATCTTTTCCTACCGTCAGCCTGTGACATTTATCTTCATATTCCTGGTGTCTGAAATCATAATATTCACTTAAAAATTTAAACAGAAATCAAAGTATATAATACTTTTTGATATGAGGTGATTTATTTCAGCCCGTTTTCTGTTTGCAGGTCTATTTCCTAAAAAGTTCCTAACATGTTCTACATTTAGGCCCAGATATATCAGAAAGAGAAATTAAATTATTTATTGGCACAGAGCTCAAAGATGTCAGTAATTCTTTTAACATACGAGTGATATTTTTGGAACATCAGTCAGTTAAAATGCAAACCTATGCACTGCAAAAAATGGAAATCTAAATAAGTAATTTTTGGTCAAATTAAGTGATTTTTTCTTGAATTGAGGAGGTAAGTGAGACACTTTTCCAATGGAACAAGACAATTTACATTTAAAATAAGAAAAAAACAATTTCTTTGTCTTATTTCAAGTGTATATTATCTAATTATCTTATTTCAGGAGTAAAAATACTCATTCCATTGGCAGATCATCTTATTTACCTGCTCAAATTAAGGGTAAATACACCTAATTCAAGACATTTTTTACCTATTTCTAGATGTTTTTTGCAGTGTGATATTAAATCTTACCCTCTCAGCAAGGAAAAGTACTATTTTCTGGTTTTCTGGTCTAACACCAAAGCAGTAAATGAATAAATAAAAAATCCTGGGGAAAACACCCTTTTCACAGCATCTTAGTAAACACTGCATGCGAATTATTATTTTTATGTTTGTTTTTTGTGTGTATAAATATGAAGCAAATATCCGCCATTTTACTTCAGCTAGCAGGAGTGTTTCCTGGCGCTCATTAGCTTTAGATTTTAAATAGCTTGATTAATTTGATGCTTTTTTTCCTATAACTAAATTTTTCTCTAAGATGGTTAAAGTTAAAAATAAGAAGTGCAATGTTTGGGGTTAAAGAGAAAAGTCAGATTTCATGTGATATGATGCGTTTATGTGCAATCTGTGATTTTC
>NW_015151011.1:89990-91438 GCF_000732505.1 Cyprinodon variegatus | reverse complement strand
TGTACAGTAATTTCCATACTACAAGCTCCACGCTTTGAACCGTGCAGCTTTTCGGTAGATTTTTCCTAACCACCAGGGAGGGAAGTCAAATAAGGAGCTAATTTGCATTTAGCACAAAAACATGCTAGCAGCAGGAACGGCGGAGAGAAAATGTCACAAATTCACACGTTTTTAATGTAGCAGTGTGAGCGTAGCATAATGCTACATCGATGCGCGTCAACCATTGACCTTGCATGTAAACCAGCTGCTTCTACTGCTTCAGTCGCTTGCGGTCTGAACGTAGCATCAGACTGCGAAGCCAACATGGTTGCACAAGTAGCCTGAATCAAAATGTCTGACAGAAAATAGGAAATATTTGATGTGGATTGATCCACAGCTACAACCACATTCCTGCCAATCATTATAACTATCTCAAAGAGTTGAAGAGGAGGGATTTTAGGAGGTGATCGGCAAAAGAGCGTCCTCTCAGCCGATTTGTCCAAGGAAGGGGGAAAACGAAACTCACTACGCGGTCGGCTTCAAAGGCTTCTGTCTCCTGAGTCGGCACAGCCGCTATGCACGATGGAACACTGCGATCCGTGACTTTTGACGCATGAAAACGAAAGCTACTTCCAGTCAGCTTTCTTCTGGTATTTCACGTGAAACGAGTCTCTCCTGGTGGGCTCCAAACCAATGGAAAAAGAGGAAGAAAAATGTCTGCTGCTGGCTTTTTTTTTTTTTTTTTTTTTTTTTTTTTTTTTTTTTTTTTTTTTTGCTGCTGGCTTTTAAACCATGTGTGACATGGGAGCACTTCCTGTGGAAGTAGCGGCTGATTGGTCAGTGTCCTTGAGTGACGTGGGTGAACTTCCTGTTGGAGTATTCGGCTGATTGGTCCGTTTGAGGTGGCCGCCTCCCACAGTGGGCCGGGTCTTCTTTGTTCTTGTTTTGGCGGGAATCCTTTGTTCTCCTTCGTGGAGAAGAGGAGGGGGATGGATTCAGATCATCCAACTGGTTGTGGCTCCATCTTGGGTAATATATCCCAACCAAATGTTGTATGTTTGTTCTTACTGTTTCTGTGTTAAAATATATTCAGAACACATTTTTGACCTAAAAAGATGTTCATTGTCATTATTTCTACACAGTTGAAATTTCATTTGTTATTTTCTCTTCAAGCTACGGAAGGAAAACCAGCATGATGGAGCCGGTCATGCTAGCTAACGTTAACTCAACTACAGAAAAATGAAAGTAATAAACTCACCGTTGAGTTAGCGTTAGCTTGCATGACCGGCTCCGTCATGCTGGTTTTCCTTCTGTATGAGCGCCACAAGCGTCACGTCACGTGACTAAGAAACCGTAACGGGATTGGCTGGGTGTTGGACGCCACAATCCATCGCTAATGTCTGTGACCTGAAGTAACCCTTCCCTTACTCTGAATTTAGACGCCGAATTTAAGACGGTGAAATAGAGCC
>NW_015151011.1:86763-88071 GCF_000732505.1 Cyprinodon variegatus | reverse complement strand
ATGCTTTTTTTCCTATAACTAAATTTTTCTCTAAGATGGTTAAAGTTAAAAATAAGAAGTGCAATGTTTGGGGTTAAAGAGAAAAGTCAGATTTCATGTGATATGATGCGTTTATGTGCAATCTGTGATTTTCAATGCAAAAATGAGGTTTGACCAGAACTCCACTCCTTCAGTAATTAACACTGCAAAAAATCTGAATCTAAATAAGTCATTTTTTTCTTTAAATAAGTGCATTTGTTCTTGTATTGAGGAGTTAAAAGAGACATTCTGCCAATGGAACAAGACAATTTACACTTAAAATAAGAAAATACAATTGCATTGTCTTATTTCAAGTGTATATTATCTAATTATCTTATTTTAAGAGTAAAAATACTAATTTCATTGGCAAACTATCTCATTTACCTGCTCAAATTAAGGGTGAATCTGCTTAATTTAAGAAATTTTTACTTATTTCTAGAATGTTTTTGCAGTGTAGTCTGAGCTGACAGAACCACAGCGAGTTATTCAGACTCATGAGTGATTTTTGTGAATGCGAAGCGTTTGTTGCATATTGAGAGTGGAGGATGTATCTCCGTTAGCGTGCAGCAGTTGCAGTTTTATGGATTATTTGCACACAAACATCTTGAGTAGATACTTTACCTTATTTAATCAAATGTCTGTATTTTAATACCTTTTTTGGAGTTCTTCCTTTTTCTGCAGAATTTTGTTTTAGTTTAAAATCTAATAAAGAAGTCACTTATTTATAAAAAAAGATTAATTATTTAAATGCTAAAGACTAAAGCTTTAGTTTGAAAGCTTTAACCTGCAGCAGTCTGTTACTCATAACCTTTTTAAAAAAGAAAGAAAATGTAATTCTCAGTGTTTGTCGTCGCCAAGGCTTTAATAAAAACGTGATTTCTCTTTATGAAGACGCGCTGCGATGGAGGACCATCTCTGTCTTAGTGAATCTAACATCCAGTCATTTCTTCAGAACCCTTCAGCAAATTCACTCTCAAACAGTTTAATAATTAATTCTTAACAGAGGATCAAATCCAGCCTCAGGCTCTCAGGTCGTCTCAAACTAAACGTTGTTGAGACTCGTCATGCGTTCTGCACCTTTACTACCTCTGCTCACCCGATGCTCATAGTGGAGAAAATGGTTTATTTTGGTTTTACTTATAAGCTCAGCCCAGATGTTCTATTATTGATTTGATCTATGAAGGAAATGCTGTTAAAGCTGAGACTTAATTTAAACCTAAGGATGAATGAACGGGACGGCAGGTCGCCTTAAAACAGACGGGATTTTTCTTTTGTTTTTTGTTTTATTTG
>NW_015151011.1:81967-83547 GCF_000732505.1 Cyprinodon variegatus | reverse complement strand
CAGATTTATTCTGCTCCCGTTCTCCCCGAGTCCAGACTTTACTGGGTTCTAGTCAAGAACGGACTTGGCGAGGAAACGAGTCCGTACTCGCGTTCTAGTGAATTGAGAAACGGCTCAATACAGCAGCCACCAACTGGATGAAACCAGAACCAATCAGCCATTTGTTCAGGGAAAAAAAATGGTTTGAAATATTTTTAAAGCAAAAACTTTTTCTTAAATGTTTTTAATTAAAATTTGAAGTTAAATGGAGTTTATTTAATTGAAGCCGGATTCCCTGATTGTTCGGAGCAGCGATTAACGATGGAAGAGGAAAAGCAGCTGCTTTCTGTTTCTCGTCCTCCTGATGCTGAATTCAGTTTGCTTGCGGTTTCTCATGAGGACAGACCCACTCCCACGCCCCCCCCCATGCCGTCTAATTGAAGCCTAGCGTTCACGCTGAGCGCAGATAGCTCCTCTGTCTGTCTTAAGATGGTAAAATACACTTAACCTTCAGATGGACTCGGCCCGCTGGAAGGGCAGCCACCGTTTCAGGACTCAAATCTTTTTTCTTTATCAACTTAATTGTGTTTTCAATTATTTCCCCAGATTTTCAGTCTCCTGACATTTACTGTAAGGACACGGTTCCCCCTCCCAGACTCTCCTTTGTTTTACTGACGTCTCCCTCAGCTACAGAGTAAAATCTTTACTTTGGACTTTGGTTAAAGTTTTCCTGCAGCTTTTTGTTTATTTTTCTTCTTCCCATTCTTTACGTGTTTCTCACATCATTTTTGTGCTGCTATTGATCCCCCCCTCCGTCCCCTGCGATCGGGTTTTACCAGTCTCCTATTGATTACCAATGGAGGCAGAGCCTGATGAGAGGCTGGTAGGGCGGCCTTAGCGGGGGATCTGGGCAATAGGAAGGCTGTTGGTTTGATTTATCCAAGAGTTAAATCTGAGATACATTTATGCACCAACCTTACTTTTGTATGTATAATGAAAACTTATCATGCAGATATTTAACTAAAGCCAAATATTAAGGAAGCAGAAGAGCCAGAGTGACCAGAAACTGGGCTAAGATAATTCCCCCCTCCTACCAGCTCCACTGGGCACGGAGTTCTGTCAGACCAGCATACCCATAGTCAATACACATGAACAAGGCGTCAGATTTGCATTTTTCCCTTTAGTTTTGTGCAAAAAATAGATTAAAACTACCACAATGGGCGTGTATCCCTTCAATCATGTCAGATCGCCATACGCTTCAAAAAACACCAAAAGGTAATTAATTAAATCATTTTTTTGAACATGACTACAGGGATAGATGCCAGTTCAGGTAGTTTAAAGCAGAGGTGGAAAGTAACGAAATACATTTGCTCAAGTTACTGTATTGAGTAGGTTTTTTGTAGGGATGCACGATATAATGGGCCCCCTATCGGTATCGGCCTTAAAACTGAATATCGGACATCGGCCCCCCCACCGATATTTAACCCGATATTTGATCAGCTTCTGAGTTTCTAAAGTCTAAAAAAAAAAAAGAAATACTACTTCTTCTTCTTCCTCAAAAACTTCTTTTTTACAGACTTAAAAACTTCTAAATACGAGGG
>NW_015151011.1:78062-80282 GCF_000732505.1 Cyprinodon variegatus | reverse complement strand
GTGACAATGTCACTAACCAGTAGGTGGCAGTAGTGTTCTTTGACAAACATGGATGCCTCCAGTAAAGCACATTCACATGAAAATTACTCTGAATTAAAAACACTTCATTTTATATTAGATTAGATGAGCTTTATTGATCTCACAGCGGAGAAATTTCTCTCTGCATTTAACCCCTCAAGACCCTTAACCCAGTGTGGGGTTAAGGGTCTTGCTCAGGGACCCAGAGTGGCAGTCTGGGTTAGAACTCCCAATCTCAGGATTCAAAGCCCTATGCCCTAACCACTAGGCCGCCACTTCCCTAAAGACAGGAATTGAACCCAGGACCTTCTTGCTTCAAGGCAATAGTGCTACAGACTGCGCCACCATGCAGCCCCCAGAGACATGTCAGAAGTGGGATGGTGTATTTTAAGTACTGTCAGAAGTTTGAATGGCTTTACAAATACTAATGGCTTTTTTCCTCTAAATCCAAACACATTGTTGTGCGATCAATGAAATGTGAAGATGTGGGCGGAGCCAAAATCTAAATGACCCCACCGCCAGAGAAAACCCTAAAAGACCTTCAGTAAGGCTGTTTGATGGGAAGGGAAACCTGAAGCGAGGCCAGAGGTGGCCTGGATGTCATGGATACGAACAGAAAATCTTCTTTAGTCATTAGAGACTCGGACTTAAGGAGGGATTGTTTGTTACTTGAACACGGATGATCCAAGGATTCGGTCAGTTTTAGGATGATTCTGTGTTTAGAACTAATATTATTATGAAATTTATTCTTTTTTTTTCCTTCATGTCTTTAAGTTTCTTTTTTTTCTCCTTTTGATGTTCTTAGTTTTCAGCCTTTATGCTGCTATCGTCATCATTTCTCCCCCTTTAGGCGTCATTTATCATCATTCTCTGGGACATTTCTGAAAACACCTTAATTTCAGCCTCAGATTAGAAATAAAACAGTAAAGCATTCAGTAGGAAACCCAGAGCAAAATATAAAGTGCCCTTTAAAGCAACGATGATGTGAGCCATTAATATTATTGGTGAATAAAGCTTTCTCTTAAAGGTTGCAGTTTTATCTGCTGAGTGACATTTCAGATCCTTTTATGACATGTCCTTAATGCAGCCCGTCTTGCCGGGGCTCCACAGGTTGTTGCATTACGGCGCTCCGCCTTTACTTTAATACATTCCTTCCTTTATGGATAATGTCATTTCTGCCAGAACGCCTTTTTATCCTGATCCATTTCTCGTTTTTATGAAGATTTAGTTGAGCGGAGGCGAGTGCGGAGGGGCGCTCCTCTGTCCTCCTCCTCGGTTTATTGGGTTACATTTGGGAGTAGGTTGGCCCACAAATAGGATTTAGATGCAATGTCGTTATAATAGATCTGCTGGTTGCGAAGGAAGCCGATCGATGGGTTTCAAAAATCAGTCAGTGGCTCCGAGAGGCAGAGAGGCAGCAGGTAGAGACGGTCGGAAAGGGGAGCTCTGCTGGAAAACTTTACATCATGCAGATAATCTAAGTTTGTTTAAAAGCTTAAGTTTGGCTATTTGTTAATAGAATATTCTGTTTATTTTCAGTGAGATTAGGATTAAACTGTAGGATTTAAAATGAAGGTAATACTACTCTGCAAAGACTGATTTCAAAATGAGTAAAATGTCAGTAGAAATATAAATCCTGCTGTTTAAAACAGTTTTATAGAAGTTAGAGGATCAACTTCAGCTTTTTACTCCAGAAAAAGTATAAAAGAACAATTTTTTAAACTACTTAAAGTATAAAAGTAAAAGTAATGCAGGGAAAACTGTTAATTCCAGAAGCTCTACCCTATTAAAGGAACATTTTTCTACAATTCTGGATGATCACTTCCTTCATTTTCTTAATTTTATAACTAATGGTAACAGAGTCACATTTAACTTTGCATCATCTGGAAAAACGATTAATTTTGGTATGTGGTGAGCAACAAGTTGGGGCAGCACCTAGTCCAACCACAGAGAAATTAATTGTCTAGATGAAACTAATTATATTGATAGTTTTTATTTTTTAAATACAATGAGCCACTTATTGAAGCACTTATTGAGGCATCTAATGAAGCACTTAATGAGGCACTCATTGAGGCATTTAATGACGCACTTAATGAGGCTCTCATACTTAATGAGGCACTTATTGAGGCATCTTATGAGGCACTAATTTAGGGATCTACTGAAGTACTTAATGAGGCACTTATTGAGAGATCTAATGAGGCA
>NW_015151011.1:74054-76892 GCF_000732505.1 Cyprinodon variegatus | reverse complement strand
AAGAAAAGAAAAGAAAAGAAAAATCCTCCAGCGTGTCTGAGGAGCGGATCAGAACTCCTCCACAGCTGGAAAGAAATGGCTGTGATCCAGATGTTTCTGTTGAGCCAACCAGCGATCAGGCTAAGAGGTTGATTACTTTCTTTGATTCCTTTTCCTCCCTTATGATGAAAACTTTCATTTAAAGCGCTTCGGTCTGTGGCGTCTTCCACCTCCTCACTTTCCCTGGAATCCTTAACTTTTTAGGAATTCTGGTTGGGAGTTTGTCTGTAATTCGGTTATCTACTGGCCCGGTCTGGCTGGCGGGGCGGCGGGGGTTGGATGCCGTATATAATCCATTTATCAGAGCTGACTGCTGGGCCTTCTTCCAAATGACAGCAATATCATTATGAAGAGAAGTAGTATGGAAATATGTAGACGGAGACGTCTGAAAAATAAAGTGGAAAAGGAGAAATCCATGTGGGACGTCATCCACTTCCACTTCCACTCACCGAACCTTCTTCCTGTTTGTGATTAAGACCAATCAGGTCAGAGCAGCTAATGAAAAGCAGATAAAGGGTTAGCACCTCTGCATTTATCTGTGAGCTGAGATAACCAGCTGCTAACTTTGGCTCCATCATGCATGCAGAGGGTCCCTCCATCCGGATCATTTCCCCACTTAGCAGGGATCCATCTCTGATTTCATTCTGCTGGGATGCGTTTGCACCGTCAGCTGTTTGGGGATCAAATGTTTGTGTAATGATGCCTCATCTGGCTCCGTGTGGGATGATAACATCTCAGAGCTCAATGCTGTTTAGCTTTAGCAGGTTCACAGGTCAGGAGAAATATCTTTACCGACGTTTTAAGGTAAGAAAGACTGAAGTCTTTTTTTCAGGAGAATTAATTTTCATTAAAAAGCAGAAACAACTTTATCAGAAAATCGGATTACCTGGAATATCCTGATCTGCTGAAGCAGGTGTTCTGTCAGATCAGCATACCCCATCAGACCAGCATTCCCCATCAGACCAGCCTACCTATAGTCAATAATCATGCACAAGACGTCAGATATGCATTTATTCCTTTAGGTTTGTGCGAAAAATAGACTTTAAAATACCTCAACGGACGTGTATCCTTTTAGTCATTATACAAAAAAATTATTACAGATCAGATGGCCATACCCTTCAAAAAACACAAAATAAACTTTTTTTTTAACAGGACTAAGCTCTAAGAGAATGGGCTCTAAGATTCAGATCCGTAACCATCCCAGATCTTCAGTGCTTCATAAAATAAACTGGACTCCTTCTTGTTTCGCCTCCCACCACAAAGGAGACATGTTGTGGAAACAGGAAGAGGTCCAGTTGTATTTATTTATGCTCTTAGGGCATCTCTAACCTCGGCACTTTAGCCCTGGAACCAGACCTCTTAAAACCTCAGTGGATTGTAGGTCTTTCTACCTTCAGGAAGTGAGTTCTGATTCCCCTGATGTCCAAGTCTGTATTAGCGCTGTGCTTTCTTTCTGCACTCGGTGTTTTCATGAGGTCCTTATTGGTCTTTTGATCCGCAGCGTGTCGGCAGCTCTTATCTCCCACTGTGAAACACACATTTAGGACCTGCACAGCCACTCTGCTCAGAGCGGCAGCAGAAGCAGCTCCCCGCTGAGCCCACCAAGTCGCACGCGCACGCACAAAAGAGGTTATTTTGAGGTCGCCTTGGAGGACACAATGGAGCGGCACGCCCACCCACACAAAGGCGTCCGCACGTGTCCGAAAGCCTGGCAGGAGTCTGCGAACATGAGCGTCTGTGTGTTTCAATGTGCGCAGTGTGACTAAAGGCTTTCAGAGGCACAATAAGACGTGTGCCTGTGTGGTGATTAATACCGGGACAAAAGAAGCGTGCCCGCTCTGTTGTTATCAGCTCACTGGAGACTCACAGGCCTGCCTGCAGGTTTTTTTCAGAATGAAAAGAGAGAAATGAAAAGGTGAAAAAAAAAAAAAGGTCTTCCTTTATCTGAACCATCATCCTGACCACATCTTTAGACAGCAAAGCTCTCCGTAGTGCTGTTAGGATGCAGCCCTTTGTCCTCCCTGGTTCCTCTGGCTTGTGTCAAGTTCCTCTTATTGATGATGAACGGTCTTCTAAGTCCGGCCTAGTTAAACCTTTATTTGGGATCACCTGCTCTCTAACGGGGATGTCTAGTTAGTAGGATGTTTTTCTGTAACCATATGCTGCTATAGGCTTATGCTGCCGGAGGACAGGGACCGCTTTTCTTCTCTCTGCCTTATTCTTCTTCTAGATTTAAACTTATACATTTTTAGACTTAGACAAAGTTTATTGCCATTTTTTATACAAAATGAAATTTCTACCATAAAGTTTGGCCGTATTGGTTAGTGTGACTCATAACTTTATGTTCAGTGTTTCTGTTTCTGTTATTTTAGCTTCATCTGATCTGGTTCTGTTTAACAGCAACATCCTCCTGCAGGAGGCATCATTTGGGCGGATTTTCTCAACTATTTCCACCACAGATTATACAGTTGGGCCTGTTTTTCAGTGTTTATTGCTGTTTCTCTAACTTTTACTGTGAATCTTTAGTCCTTTTGACATGGGAACTGGCTCAGAGCTTGTTTAAACTGTGTCTGTCGTATAGAGTTTACAGTTAGCTTCTCTGACACATTCATGGATCAATGCTTCTATCTTCCCTTTTGTGTGTCTGCTTCTGTTCTTAAGTCAAGATTCAAGAGACTTTATTGTCATTCACATCACATGTTAGATGAGGTAAACGAAATTGAGCGTCACGGCCTCAGTTACATCCGAATATATAAAAAAATAATTTATAAAAACTAGCTACAATATAAAAACAAGAAG
>NW_015151011.1:72053-73300 GCF_000732505.1 Cyprinodon variegatus | reverse complement strand
TTCTCAACTATTTCCACCACAGATTATACAGTTGGGCCTGTTTTTCAGTGTTTATTGCTGTTTCTCTAACTTTTACTGTGAATCTTAAGTCCTTTTGACATGAGAACTGGCTCAGAGCTTGTTTAAACTGTGTCTGTCGTATAGAGTTTACAGTTAGCTTCTCTGACACATTCATGGATCAATGCTTCTATCTTTCCTTTTGTGTGTCTGCTTCTGTTCTTAAGTCAATAACGGGATGTAATCGGCTGCTTTTCCTCGGATAGAAACTTCTTAACCAGTCAGTTTGGATGATGGGATTGTCTCTGTAAGGAACCTTAACATGCTGCGAACTTTAGAAATAAACTAAATTAAAAGGAGTTGAATATAAATGATCCACAAGTTTCATATTTTATTCCACCACAATTATAGGATATGAATACAGTAAATGAACTGCTTTATTCTTCCTATAAAAAATGTGCTATATAAATGAATCTGCATGAAGCTCTCATTGGCCGAAGGGAACCATCTGGAGTTTTAGGGTCATCAAGTTCACGCTCAGTTGTCCAGTTATCCAAGTGAAGTACTGCCTTAAACATTGTGTTTTTTAAAAACCATTTTCTGTTTGTCTTCCAGGCTGTCTGTCCAACCTTCCCCCGAATGCCAAGAAGATCTCCAACTCCTATGAGGAGCGTCGGAAGCAGGCCACCGCCATCGTCCTGCTGGGAGTCATTGGAGCCGAATTCGGCGCTGAAATCGAACCGCCTAAAGGTTCAGGCCGAGCCCGAGCTGGAGGACAGGCGCCCGAAGGCTTCGGACCCACCAGTGGAGGCTCCTCTAACTACTCGCTGGCGAGACACACATGTAAGAACAGAGAGGGCGTTTAGACGCGTCGTTTCTGAGCACCGTGGATTCTTCACGCATGTTTCTTCACTCATTTCTGTAGTTCAGTTAAAAGCTCTGCTGTAGGACTAAGGAGGTGGTTTTACTGCTGCTCATCCATGTTGGTTTTAACTTATATTTAAAGACCTTCCTCGTATTCAGCTCTCTGTCTAAAGCCCCCTGGTGTTATTCTAAAGGTCTTAGAAATTAAAAGCTTTGCTTATCACTATCAGTCACCTGACGCTACAGATACTTTATTTTATTTTATCCCCCAAGCTTCTGAAAAACTCAAACTTTCAGTTGACTGAACTCCATCTGTTTATGGTTGGACCTAAAAGGCTTGGTCTGGATACAGATGGTTGTCATGGAGACTTTGTGGATTAATTTAA
>NW_015151011.1:68808-70810 GCF_000732505.1 Cyprinodon variegatus | reverse complement strand
CTATTAATAACAGGAGGTGAAATGCAGCTCCAGACGAGCTTTGAATGTGGTGATGTCATCAGTACGCTGCTGTTCTAGGAGACGAGTCGCGTTCTAGTGAATTGAGAAACGGCTCCTGTCTTATTTTCCTTCTTCCTGTTCGTATAACCAGGTAATTAACCCCAGTCTGTGATTTGGTGGACATGCAGGCGGTTGGAACTGATCCCTGTAGAGGCGTCTTACTCTCCGGTCCTGGTTATCCACCTCTACCCGTATCATCCTCACTCATCCTGGAGGGTTTTATCTCGATCATTTTCTGAACTGTGAAGATAAAGACACATTCTGTCATCTTCCTCCTGTTTAAACTGTAGCTAAACAGAAGTAGGCCTCTATGTTGGATCAAATGTGGATCTCAGGTAAACAGGAAGTCATGGTTTAGTTCCCAGAGGTCTGATCAGCCTCAGACTGTGGTGAATGTGTGGAAACAGAAAGCTTCTCTTCTACTTTCTGTCTGAACTGGTCTTTTAGCTCATGTTGATCATTCATCATCATCATCATCATCATCATCATCGATACTTGGATGGAAACAATGTTCGGGTTCGGCTGAGCGTTTTCTTCATGTCAGAATAGCTGCAGCCGTTACCGTTTTCTCCCAGAATAATTGTCTTTCCATCCCTGAACTCCACGGCCCTCAGAGCAGAAACTTCAGTGAAGCATTAGAGGTGAGGAGAGAGGAGGGATTGATTTTCACCCACCAAGCCTGACACCTTAAGGAGCTCGCACTGATTGGCCCAGCCCGCAGCACTGCACCTTGGTGGGCATCAAACCCGCACTAAGTTAGGCTTCTCTTCCAGCCCACTGCCTCCGAGCTCTGATAGGCTGCCTCAGGGGGCGTCCGCCCGGCGACAGGGCCTGTGCTCGCACTGATAGGCTGTGGAGCGTGATGCCTCCTGGCTGGACCTGAGCTCAGCATCCAGCTCACCTGTGAGGAATCAATGAACACACACTTCATCAGATGGAGATACCCCTGACAGTCTGGCCCAGGGATTACATGCTCCTAAACAGGGAATCATTTCCCACCTCCTATTTCCACCTTCTAACTCTCCCCTTTCCTGGGGGGGGGGATCCTGCATCCTGGTCCTCTTTAGGTCAGCAATGATCCTCTACTGACGGGTAAACTAAAGATATTTTTCATTTTCACACACATACAGATAAAAAGGAGTATCTAGGCCAGGATAGAGGTTTATTTTTAATACCAGAATAAAGTTATAACAATATGAGAAAATGTTGTAAATATAAAGCTGTAATATTATGAGAATAAAGTCACAACATTATCAGAATGAAGTCATAACATCATCTGACTATTGTAATATTATAAAGTCATAATATTAGAAGAATAAAGTCAAAATAATGGAGAATAAAGTCATAATATGAGAAGAAAGTCCGAATATTAGGAGAATAAAGTCATATGAGAATAAAGTTGAAACATAAGAACAATAAAGTCACAATTTGATGAGAATAAAGGCGCAACACTTTCAGAATAAAGTCATAATATTAGGAGAATAAAGTCATAAAGTTTTGCTTATAAAGTCTTAACATTATAAGAATAAAGTCCTAATAATACAAGAATAAACTTGTATGTTCGACTTTATTCTCATAACATTGTGACTTTATAATCTCACAGCATTATTTTCATGATTTTATGACTTTATTCTCATATCTAAGATCAAATATCTAGCCTTGCCCCTTTAAGGTGAGAGCTGTTTGGCGAGCAGAAAGTAACATAAGCTGCTCCGCTTTGTTTTATTTTTAAATTCTGAGCTTTCTCTCTGCTGGAAGTTTGAGCCATCACCACCTAAACCTTTAAGGTATCAGAAGCTTTGCTTTGCACCCTGACTTCTGTATTGCTGGACGGTAACTGAGGACTAAGCTGCTGCTTCGTGCATTTTGTCAATTTGAACTTTTCGCTGCATTGATAGATTAGCATCCAGCCACCATAGAGCAATAAGTTCACCTACCATCT
>NW_015151011.1:66053-67207 GCF_000732505.1 Cyprinodon variegatus | reverse complement strand
GCGCCTGAGGGAACAACGGTCAGTCAAGGACGAGTCTTCCTAAATAAAGTTGGACTTGAATCTCTCATTCCTTACACTTAGGAATAAAGAGTTTTTTAGTTGAACAAAATGCTAAGGCCCCGCCCCAATGCTTTTACTCTTCTATAATGAATTATTATAATTATAGGGTATTTTCTAATTATGAAATCCAGGGTTTTGCATCAACAGGAAGCGTTGCTGTTGCTGCAGCAGAAATAAAAACTCAGACGCTCCGGTTACAGACATGGTTCCTCAGTCTGGTCGCTGCTCTACTCCCCGTTTAATTTTTCTTCTCTCTCCAGTTATGAAACTGAAAGATGGATGTGAGGTGTTGGTGTTTGTGATGAGGCAGGGTACAGTAGTCCATACAGCAGGCAGAGATTGATGGGGGGGCTGCTGGAGGGGAGGGGAGGAAGGACGGACGGACAGACGGTGACAGCAGGAGTACTGCTGGGTAGTGAGAGGGACGGGTCTAGTCTCTGCTCAGAGTTAAATGTCAGAAAAGCCGGATCCTGCCCCCCCGAGACCGTTTGCTGCAAACTGACATTTTCAAACATTCATGAGAGCTGATTGGAAATTGAGTTTCACTTCACAGAATCGGAAAGTCGACGAGGAGAGGCAGGAAAACAAATCAAACTGATTGGATTTGAGTTTGTTTGCCGTTGGTTGTGATGAATTTTGAGTCTAAAGGTGTTGCCATACCTGAGGTATTTAGGCCATTTAAAATGAACGCCGGTTGGTTTCCCATCGTGGTGTTAAAGTGATCACAGCAATCACGCTGCTGCACAGAGCGATTAACCAGCATCTCTGTTCATTCATTCACCTTTATTGGCTAAACACTGAAGCATTTTAACCCATGAAGGAAAGGAAAGCTGTGAAAAAGATAAACCAGATTGTTATTCTAGATTGATTAATGTGAAGGTCTGGCAAAGGAACTACTGAGGTTTATTTTTTATTTTTTGGAGAGGGAAATGTTTATGATCTGATGAGAAACCGGCTAATCATGGTCAAGCTAACGGCTAACAGGAATGAAGCAAAGAGCTAACAGGAATAAAGCTAACAGGACTAATGCTAACTGCTAACAGGAATGAAGCTAACAGGACTAATGCTAACAGCTAACAGGAATGAAGCTAACA
>NW_015151011.1:63777-65020 GCF_000732505.1 Cyprinodon variegatus | reverse complement strand
TAACAGGACTAATGCTAACAGCTAACAGGAATGAAGCTAACAAGACTGATGCTAACAGCTAACAGGAATGAAGCTAACAGGACTAATGCTAACAGCTAACAGGAATGAAGCTAACAGCTAACAGGATTAAACTAACAGCTAACAGGAATGAGGCTAACGACTATCAGGAATGAAGCTAACAGCTAACAGGATTAAACTAACAGCTAACAAGAATGAAGCTAACAGCTAACAGGAATGAAGGCAGCAGTTACTTGAAATCAAGCTGTCAGTTTTGTTTGTTTTGTTAAAGTAAAGCTAATTAACTATTTGGGTCAAAATTAAATTCAGGAGATATTTTCATCGTATGAAACAAGTAAAATTCAAACATGAACTATTTAAATGGTACGATATAAATTCCTATTTTCTGCATTTTTCTCTCTTGAAGAAGAGTTAATTTCTCTATTGTCTTCATGTCAAAGCATTACTATTAGTTTACTTCTGAAGGAGAACCACCATGTTTTCATAAATTCCACATTTTTCTTCCCCGTTTTACTTTGCTAATGTAGAAGCGAACATTTAATGTGGCCTTCTCATCGTGGAGTGTCATCATTTCTCTGGGGGTTTGTTTTCTTTCCAGTCTCTCTGCTTTTCTCCTGCAGCCGCTCTGATCCAGCCTTCATCCACTAACCAAGTCCCAGCATTGATTTACCTTCACCTCTCATTTAGGCTCAAACACACGCAGATGGAGAGAGAGGGCGGCTTGGAAAGAAAGCACAAAGCCTGTTAGTGCTCGTTTCAGGCTGCTACATTTTAGACATCACTAATCTGTCACTATTTCACACTCCTTCCTCACCTTGCTGCCTTCTCTGCTCACACTTTAATCACCTTCTGTCTCCTAATGAGGCATGTTTACTGCCCCAGTTAGCGCCTCACTACAGACACGTGAGCTCTACTCTAACTGGGTTCATCAATAAATAAAGAGAATTGCTGCAAGTTTATGCATCAATTAAAGGTATAGAGGACAATCTTTTATTTCCGGGTGGATCATTTAAATCAGTGGTTCTCCTACCTGTCAATCTTTCTGGTGATATGTTTAGGTAAGGCCGTCCTACGTGCTCCTATCGATAGCCATCTCTTTCTGCGCCTGCACACTTTCAGGCGTATATCTGTGGTGAGCTATGGTTTCAGACAGTCTTTGCGGAGAGCTCTACTCGCAAAGCATTATGGGATTTGCTGTCACAGCGGCCCTCTGTCACTACCCAAA
>NW_015151011.1:59674-61411 GCF_000732505.1 Cyprinodon variegatus | reverse complement strand
GATGAGGTGTGATCAGCTCAGTTATCCAAATAGATGAAAAGCTCTAATAGCTGTCTATTAGTAGCTATCTGACGTCTTGTAATCATATCTGTTTTACAAGAAAAACTCCTCATTTAAGCTCATATAGTCGTGAACAAAGCTACGCCCAACTGTTGTGTCATGTGACCAAATGAGCTCATTTCATTGGATAGAAGCTGCTGGACTGCATTAAGTGTAGATTGCTTTGGCTTCAGTTCACCAAAAGGTCGACACATTTGTAGGAAAATGTTTTGCAGCTGAATTTTTATCAGTTAAAAATTCAGTGTAAGGAATAAAAAACGTATCTTTTTCTTCCAGAAAAGTCTTAAATATTTTCTATACAATGTAGTTTAGCATTCTTTAATGTTTTAAGTATATAAATAAGTTTTTTCAATAACTTTATTACGTAGTTTTTGGCTACCTGGATCGTATTATTCTGTTTGCGCCGGACGGATCGGGTCGTGAGAAGCAGCTAAACAAACCAATGCAATAATGTTTGTGTGACAATATTTTATTTCATATAGAATCTAAACAGTTGTCAGTATTTTTAAGAAAGTATTTTAAAATGAATATTCCTCAAATACAGTCTGTTCCAACTAACTGTTAATCCCGTTAATGAAAATAATTCATTATTGAACTGAGAGGCGCTAACGGCTAATAACCTCCCTGTGGGATCAAAGGCTTTGCTTTCTGTTGTATCGATGATCCCGTGTTCACGGTTTCATCTGTAACACGGTTATCTCTGCTGTCAGTGGAGGTAGAATAATGGTGAAAATGAGGGAAGGCTGGAGCTGAATGCTCTGCCCCCTCCCCCCCCCAGTCTGTGTGGAAATAAACCAATAAAAAAGAGCTGGATTGTCATTTAAGGTGGACTGGGGATGAAATGCCAGGAGAGCCAGCAGATGTTATTAGCCGTGTGTCTCTGGAGAAGGCCGGGACCCTCAGAGTCACCTCAGGATCATAACCAAAGTAAATGATCGCCCCCATATTCCATGTTTCTTCATATCTTGACTTTTTTTTTGTATTTGCATTTAAAGTGAGGCCTGGTTATTGATCTGTGAGCAGAGAGAGATGATATTGGTGCGATGAGAACAGATGAAGCGCGTCATGTAGAGGCGAGCTAACCGGAGGATCAGAGGCTCACGGCTGAATCCACATCATTTATTCTGCGCCTAAAGATGGATCTGCTGAGGCCGTGTTAGTGGAGCCGCCACAGGCCGGCAGAGATGATCGCTGGGGGGGAGGGGCTGTTTTCTGGACTCTTTAATGGTCAGTCCGTCCCCGCAGAGTCTGGCTCAAATGTCAGGTCAGCTATGAGGTGACCTCCTGTCTCCGTCCTCAGCAGGTTTTCTCCTCTAAGCTGCTTTGTTTTTATTCCTTACAGGAATGCAGGATTTCTTTACAGAAAACATAATTAGGTTTAAACGCCCCCCACCCCCCTCTGCGGAGGCGGCCATCTTTCTGCGGTGGTCGCTGTCTAAAAGCCGTTTCCATGTTTAACTTTGATCAAATCAGTGGTTTGATCCTCAGGGTGAGCAAACCTAACATCTACACACAGAACGTCTGCAGAGCAGGCCTGCAATTAAACATTATTTTACAAATCAATTAATCTGTTCATTATTTTTTCAATTAATCGATTTATTATCCGATAGCAAAAGGTTCCTGGAAGAAGATTTTCATCAAATGAAACTAAAACTTTCCTGTTTGAGGAGTTCTGGA
>NW_015151011.1:56135-57273 GCF_000732505.1 Cyprinodon variegatus | reverse complement strand
GAGGTTTTTTTGTTTCTTCGACGAGGGAGCCTGAACTTATGCTGCCATCTTGCTCTGCGTCCACCGGAAGTCCTCCATGGCAAATATTTTTATTTTTTTGCAATAAGCGATGTTGTTGCAGTGGCAGGGAGGCCTTCTGAGATGCTGTTCTGGTTCCTGTTGAAGCTCCAGAGTAACTCTGGTAGGTCAGCCTCTGCTGGAAAGGTTCTTCTCTCTGTCATGTGTGGATCCTGGTTCTGGTCGGGTTTCTTTGGACCCAAAACCTTCAGAACCGTCCATGTTCATAACTTTTTTCTCCTCTGCTCTTGGTTTCTTGCCATCTTTTTGCCTACTTCGTGCTGTGAGACGGTTTGAGATGTTGACGATGAGTCAGTTCCTGGTTTAATAAAGGGATGATGAACCGGATCAGTGCGGTTCCTCAGCGTCTCTTTCAGTCCGCCTCCATGGTCCGTTCTCCAATCACCGTCTGACTGAGAAGCTGTAACCTTTCAGATTGTCTCTGACTTTGAGGATAGTTTGTTCAGCTCTGACTGCGGCTCCCTGGGCTGTGTTTCCAGGTAAGGCGCTGACCTTCCTGCTGCTGCAGCCCCCCAGCCCCAAGCTTCCCGCCCACAGCACCATCCGCCGCACCGCCATCGATCTGATCGGCCGAGGCTTCACCGTCTGGGAGCCGTACATGGACGTGTCGGCGGTGCTCATGGGAATGCTGGAGCTGTGCGCGGACGCAGAGAAGCAGCTGGCCAAGTGAGTGTACACACACACACGCACACACACACACACACACACGCACACACACGCAGCGTTATTAAATCGATGCAGACGTGACCCGTTTCACACCCAGAGCTCATCCGATCAAACATCTGCTCAGATAGAGCAGAACTTCACACTGAAGCTCGTTTCTCAGCAACTTGTTTTGATTTTGGTTTTTGGTTTTTTATCCATAAAATCAGACTTAAAGGCGACATTTTCTCCTTTTTTTTGTTTTTTTCTTTCTGCAGAATAAGCGGCTCCTCTTCAGCCGTAAATCTGCTCAGACCAGCCAACCTTTCTGGCACGTTAGCAGGCAGATGGGATGAACGAGGTCTGGTTCTGGGCGGCAGTAGAACTCTCTTAAAGGAATAGTACACCCAAAACATGA
>NW_015151011.1:52838-54118 GCF_000732505.1 Cyprinodon variegatus | reverse complement strand
AATGTTAGTAACATGATCTAACCTGAGGAGAGGCGGATTCAGAGACCCTGGAGCTGGTTGGTGACGGCGGAAACGTTCTCCCGTCGCCAGAAACACGGTCAGCTGGAAGAAGAAGAACAGACAATGATCCAAAGAGGAAGGAGTTTAAAAATGTCTGACGGGAAAGGAGGAGAACACCAAGGTGGAGACAGAGACCTTCTTCTTTGACCAGTCGAAACACTGGAGCTGGACCCATAAAATCATCTCCTCCAACATCACCACAATGTTTGAGCCGGTTTAATGATTCTGGTCCTGTCCTCACTGCCATGCATCCATTGCAGCCGCCTTCCTGCAGCCGTTCAACCCTCCCTGCTCCAGAACGGAGCCAACGAGCGTTGGGATGAGATCTCCATGATGCTCTGAAGTCAATCTGGACCACAGGAGGAAGAGCTGGATGCTGCAGAGGCAGCTGGGTGAAGGTGGGACCCAGCTGATGGAGGTTCTGGTTTGCTCCATGTCCTCCTTTCTTTCTCGCTTCCATTTCCTGTCTGCAAACCTCCAAAAACATGAAGATAAAAGTGACTCAAGAAAAGAGGAAGAATTCTCAGGGTGTGAAAACTTTAGCTTCTTCTAAAAAGCTAAAGTTTTCACACCCTGAAATGCCTCAGGACAGTTTAAGTGGTTGTCATGTTTGCTTGATCGACCTTTAAATCACGGCTCTGATTCTGCAGCGGGCCGTTAAAGGGCTCATAGTGAGCGATGGAGGCGCCGCTGTAATCTGATTGGACGACATTACGATGATGTAGTGAAGTCTGTCCTGTTCTGACACCAGTCGGACCTGGCCTCCTTCCTGAAGCTTCTCTCCGTTTCTCTGGTTCTGCTCCGCGGAGCTCCGCCTCCAGGTGCTGCTGGTTCTGGACGGATCGACTCACGACCTTTTAAAATGTGTTTTATTTACAGAAGCTGCTGTCATTAATCTCCCGCTGCTGCCAGGTCCTAATGCTGCTCTCTGCTGCAACATTAGCAGGTTTAACCTGATAAACGCTGCAGCAGAACATCGGCTCAGTTTCCCATCAGCTGACAGAGTTTATTAGATCCTTAAAACAGAGAAAAGTATGGAAGAGGATTAGGGCCACTGGACAAAAAAAAAAGATTTTTTTTTATCTTAACATTGGAAAAAAGTCAGAATTCTGACTTTTTTTCCCCGTATTTAACTTAAATAAAATAAAAAAATCAATTAACTTTTTTTCTTTCAAAGTGGCCCTAATATTCTTCCATAAAAAAATTTGATTACTGCACAT
>NW_015151011.1:49234-50798 GCF_000732505.1 Cyprinodon variegatus | reverse complement strand
GCTTCTGATGATTTCCTTTAGCTAACCAATGAGTGTTTGCGTTCTATGACTCATCCAATCACACTAGTTTTCTCTAGATGTGGGCGGAGCCAATGATCTGCATTGGATGGAGCACATGACGGGAAATAAAGATTTAGAAACATTAAACCAGAGGTAACCAATTAAAAATCAGCGGGTCTGAATAAAGAAAATCATCAACCAGTAAATTATTTGATCGTTTTATTATAATCTGATTGTTTTGGTTTCATAAGTAACAGGTATTTAAAATCTAAAAGTCACCATAAAGTTGTATTTTTTAGTCTGAGACGACTGACTTCTCTTTCCAGACCTTCAAAATAAAGTAAGGTGAGAGCCTAAAAGCTTTTTCTGATAGTTATTAACCGTTTTTTTAGCTTTCTGGGAAAATAAGATTCTGTTAAAGGTCTACGATTACTAGAGTTCATAATTATTGCCCGCTATTTCTAGCAGAAAAAACAATTAAACAGATTGATACAGGAATGAATCATTTTCATTTCAATTCACTAAAAAGAACTGCTGTTTCCATGACTACTGGATGCGCCCAACTCTCAAAACACCTTTGCTCTGATCGTTCCTCCATTTTCTGTATGAAATATATTTATTCTGAATATCATTTTTAAAACTTTAACCTCTGCAAAACCACCGGTGTTTACAACTAATAACTCAGAACGCATGAAAAGTCCACGGATTAAAAGTTATCCAGCATATTGAAAATAAAAATATTCCATTATGAGAAAATCGCCACATAACCTCCAGTTTTTGACATCAGAAATGTTAGCTGGTCATAGCTAATGCTTAGCATCTTGCTAATATTTACGTCGTATTTCCTCATTTGTTAGCCCACGATGTTTAGTATGGTTCATTACATCGTCTTCTTACCTACAAACTAAAGTGTCCACATCTTTTTATGAGGCGATTTGAGTCAGGGACAGCCGATGAAGTCTCACAAACCCTCCTTGCCTTTCATCCAATGACGCACAGAGAAGAGCGATATTACGCCTCCCAGAGTCCTGCTGTTATTGGTTAAGACCGCGTGGGCTGTTTGGCTTTGTAGCCAATGAAATAAGGTTTCAATCAAGGCTAGACATGGCTGGGTTATATAAAGCAGAGGCTCTGCTTTATATAACCCACAGCTGGGAGTGGATCAATGCGCAGCTCCAAGCTGAATAATAAAGACGGTTTGTTTTATCACAAAGCCTTAGGCTGAAAAGCTTGAAAAGCAGCAGTTTCACAATTTTTTTTATTATTATAGATTTTTATGTTATTATAGGTGTAAAAAAAGTTAATTTTTTTTATATACACTGATTCTAAAAAAAAAAAAACAGTGGAAAATACTTGCTTCATAAATATTTTGTGGCGATCAGAATGCTTCGGTGTTATTCTATGGGTCAGATGGAACAATCTGGCACCTTTGGAGTAACCTCGTGAGACCATCCTGAAGTTGCGAGCTTTCAAGGTTTCACTCTAATCAGTCTGGAGACTCTCCGTTGAAGAAAATTTGGAGCCGTTCACCAAACGAACGTCCAATCAGCGTTGGCTTTGAGGC
>NW_015151011.1:46116-47684 GCF_000732505.1 Cyprinodon variegatus | reverse complement strand
GTTTTAAGGCCGATACCGATAGGGGGCCCATTATATCCTGCATCCCGAGTAATAAGGTCTTGTCCTGGATTCCAATAACACACTACAAAAATGATCTTTAAATTGGTGAAAATGTCTTATAATAAGTGTATTTACCCTTAATTTAGTAGGTAAATAAGAAAATCTCCCAGCTGAAGGAGCATTTTTATCCTTAAAATCTGATTATTTGATATTATTCTCTTGAAAGAGGAGACTTTTTTCCTTATTTTAATTGTATATTTTCTTATTCCATTTGCAAAGTATCTCACTTACCTGCTCAGTTAAAGAAAAAATGCAATTATTTTACTTAGATTTCAGTTTTTGCTTGAAATTTAGATGTTTAAAGTCTTTTACTAAATGCCCTATAAATGGTTAACCCTTTTATTATCAATCCAGACTTTTCTGGTGTCTAACGTGTTTTTTAAGGAAGTAGTTCAGTTCAGTTATGATCAGACTTCTCAGGATAAAGATGGATTTAGCGGCTGGATGTTCCATCCGTTAATCCTCTCACCTCCCAGAATCCTTCCTGTCTCCCTTCCTGCTCCTGATGTTTAGGATTTCTCTGCTGATTAAAGTCCCGCCTTCATCAAAGGATCCTCTCACCTCGTCCAGTTTAGAATCCGTTTCCACAGGCCGGAAAAACATGTTTGAACTTTTTAATTAGTAAATGAAATGTGACTGTTTAATGTAATAAAAGTGATTAAAAAGAATAATTCAGCCCAGCTCTGCGCCGCCGTCTCTGCTGATAATCTGGATTATTTCATTACATGCTTCAGATGTCGGTCATTAACCTCGACGGGCTCGGGTGCAATTAACTGGCCGCAGTCCTGCAGCTTTATATCAACACTGTGACTGTTTCCAATTACAGCCGCATCTCCAAATGAGATGAAGCGCCTCAGTTTGGCTGATTTATAGCCGATATATTAGCAGCATTAATTAGAGGCCGTGCAGCTGCGGCGTGTGTTGGGAGGAGATGAATGGTGCAGCCGCCGCTTCCTCTCTGAGGGCCGCGTGGACAGCTGTGTGTGCGTCTAATGCCTGTTGCATTGTGGGAGTCCATTATGCTGTCGCCTGCTGAATGGCTCCCATTGACTCGGCCTTGACATTATAAGCTGCCCGCTAATCTCTTCACTCCATATATTAGCGATGCTCAGCCACTCTGCGGGCTTTCTTCTTCAACGTCTCAATCCGTCAGTAAATCATCGTGTGCAAAGAAAAGCTTTATTCTGTCCTGAACATCTGACAGCAGCGCTGATGAAGACGTGTGGAAGGAAATGCAGCTCTGCTTTATGATAAAAATATTAATTGTCATATCCAGTAATTCACAGTAAGGCAAACGCAGGAAGCTTTTATCTGGAGTTTTCTTTCTGCTTCAAATCCTAAGATCAGCAGCACTGTCGGGTAAGGTGGAGGTTCTGTGGTGCTGGGGGACGGGGCCTCTTTAAAGAAAGACTCGTCCCTAAATCATCTGTTTTTTGTTCTGATAAACTATATATACACTCACCGGCCACTTTATTAGGTACCCCATGCTAGTAACGGGTTGGACCCCC
>NW_015151011.1:44613-45827 GCF_000732505.1 Cyprinodon variegatus | reverse complement strand
CAATATTGGGCATAGATCAAAAATATCTGCGACACGCTGCTGCAGCCCTTTACCAATAAGACCAATATCTTTATTGTAATGTCTTTATTTGTGATGTTTATGAGGGTCATTTCTGTTTTATCCGACCGGCCGTATCGTCTGTCTCTCTGTGTTCCCTCAGCATCTCCATGGGTCTGCCCCTGAACCCGCCTGCAGATTCGGCCCGCTCCGCCCGCCACGCCCTCTCTCTCATCGCCACCGCCCGCCCACCAGCCTTCATCACCACCATCGCTCGAGAGGTGCGGCCAGGACCCCTCACTGAGCTCCTTCAGGAGGTTTCTCTCCATGCTCCTCATGGAGTTTGATCGTCTGTTTTCCTTCTAGGTCCATCGTCACAACGCCGCTCAGGCCAACTCCCAGTCCCAGCAGAACGTCCACACCACCACCTTGGCCCGGGCGAAGGCAGAGATACTGCGAGTCATCGACATCCTGATCGAGAAGATGCCGGGAGACGTCGTGGACCTGCTGGTGGAGGTGAGCCGTAGGGCAGCATGAATCCAGCTGCAGGCGTCAGCAGATGTTCTGATCTGTGGATCTTCCAGGTGATGGACATCATCATGTACTGCATTGAAGGCTCCTTGGTGAAGAAGAAAGGCCTGCAGGAGTGTTTCCCTGCTATCTGCAGGTATGTTTGGAACCCAGCCAGGCAGGGGAGCTGAACCTCCCAGGTCAAAGGTCAGCTCCCACGGGATGTGCTTGAAGCAGGTCCTGTTTCTGTGAGGTTCTGGTTCTGATCTGGTCATGGATGTTTGGGTCTGTCTGTCCAGGTTCTACATGGTGGGATACTGCGATCGGAGCTACCGGATCGCCGTCGGAGCGCGGCAGGGATCCGTGGCTCTCTACGACGTTCGCACTGGGAAATGTCAGGTAGGTCAGCAGGAACATCTGGGTCCACAGCTGGATGCGACCAGCCTGTCTGCTGCTGCCTCTCAGCCTCAGGCTGTTACACACATTGGGCCACAGTGGATGAAGGAGTTTGCCCTGCAACCACTGGGTTGCTAGTTCAAGCCCCATTACTGGCTTTCAGTGTCATTGTGTCCTTGGGCAGGACACTGCCCCTGCGTTCCCTAATGATGGTGGTCAGAGGGTCGCCTGGGGCCAGAGTACGGCAGCCTGGTGGCGTCAAACAGCTCTGCCTACAATGGAGCTCACCATCCATCCATCCATCCATCCAT
>NW_015151011.1:39950-42059 GCF_000732505.1 Cyprinodon variegatus | reverse complement strand
CCCCCCCCCCTGTTGGTAATTTGCTGCGTATTGATTTTCAGTAACCTGAGCGGTCTATTCTGGTTTTGGGGTCATTTCTATCTGAAAACATCCCGGCCCGATCCAGCCCGCCCTTCCTTTGGTTCTGGGTGTGTATAAAGTCTGGGAAAGCCTTCTGTGTGGCATTTCCACTAATTAACATTTAATAGATAATGGACCAGCGGGAACTGTGTATTACTAGTGTTTTATCTCCGGCCAGGCAGAAAGCTTTCTTCTTGATTAATAGAGTTCAAAATCTTTAAGGTTTTATTAATTCTGAATGTTATTGATTCTCCTGCTCCTCCAAGCAGAGGGAGGTTCTCCTCGCTGTTTGTGAAGGTCTGGGACCGCTTGTTGGATTTCTGGGTTAAAGGTTGGAATGTTGAAGGAGGATCTGCCTTCAGTGAATGAAGAACCTCCATTTAAACAAAACCTCAGAACTCTACCTCCCAGATTTATTACTACCACACTTTGCTCTTTATTATATCTCTCCGTGGCGGACGATGAAGCAGAGAGCAGTATTAATGTTTAACCATCTTGAAAAAAATATGTTTTCAAGGTTGCGCTATCATCCATGTTTACTTGCGTAAACACAGAGGCGTGTGACGTCATTGCGTCCACACACGGGACACTTATGTTGTATCAATGCAGTTCACACAGGAGATCACATACAAGTCACATATATTTGGAAATGTGAACGGCGACGCAAAGAAGAAGATTTAAAGAAAAAATCGTAAGTGAGCAGTGTGATCGTAGCCTGAGGTGTTCGTCCTGCTGTAACCATCCCTGACGTCCAGTCGTTTTTCCTCCCGGTGATTTCTGTTTCCTCCAGATCTCCTCTGGGTTCAGAGACCCGAACTCTAAATGAATCCCAGCAGGTTTTACTTCCCTCAGGACAGGTGGGTCTCTGTCTGTTCCTGTCCTTCTAGCACTCCGTCTCATTTCACTCCAGCATCTGGTTCTGACTCTGATCTTCTAAAAGTCTGAAATGAACCCTCGCCAGACGCAGAATGCGAGTTAATTTCAGAGGCCTAGCTGCCACATGGCGAGTAAATGTTTGGACCATACGAGTTTTCTATGACGGAGTATTACGGCCAGGCTAGAGACTTTATAAAAAAAAATGTTATTTCGAGAAAAAAGTTGTAATATTACGAGAATAAAGTCTCCTTTCTAAACGACTTTATTCTCGTAATTTTACGACTTTTTTACGACTTTATTCTCGTAATATTACGACTTTTTTACGACTTTATTCTCCTAATTTTACGACTTTATTCTCGTAATTTTACGACTTTTTTACGACTTTATTCTCGTAACTTTACGACTTTATTCTCGTAATTTTACGACTTTATTCTCGTAATTTTATGACTGTTCTCTTTATTCTTGTCAATTTATGAATTTATTGTCATTATGTTACAACTTTATTCTTATAGTTTTATGGCTATTTTTGTTGAGACTTTATTCTCATAATTTTATTAGTCATCATTTTGGTGGATACTTCGTCATGTTCCTCTGCTGTCAGCTTGTATGACTCCAGAACGCAATTGTGTCATTTCCTTTTGCCAACAGAGCTCGCAGTTAGTTACGTAGCTGCATTATGTGGCGATATTTAGCAGGAGTCAGGTTTAGGAAAACATGGCGATCAGGAGGATAAACAATCCTGACCTACAACCCCAACCAGAAGATGCGGTTTGGAGATGGCGGCGTGGTCAGAAGGAGCGGAGGATAGAGTCTCACAGCAGAAAAATATTTTACAAAACATAAATAACAATTATCTCTCTGGCATCTATTTATTTTAAATCACAGTGCCACAGAAAACTATTCATGCCCTTCCAACTCTTTTTCCCATTTTTTCACCTCAAATCCAAAACTTTTATTCAAAATGTATTACTAGAACGAAAAAACAAAAAGGTTCATCGTTCTATTGTTCTAGAAAAAATAAAACTGGAATAAAATGCGTACATTTACATTCATCTCGTTCTTTCTTTACTTTAATATTTTGGCGGGTAAAACATATGCTTGGTTGATTTCTTTTTTTTTTACATCATGAATCAGAAAGTTAATTTCAAACACTGCTTGTGTTTCTTAATGCAG
>NW_015151011.1:37006-38549 GCF_000732505.1 Cyprinodon variegatus | reverse complement strand
CTTGCTTGATAGCCACGCTAACGCTAGTTTCATCGGCTGAAGCCGCCATGTTCTTTAGACTGAACTGTCGGGCTTCTCGTTGCGTCACACCTCAACCCGCCTCAAAGCCAACGCTGATTGGACGTTCGTTTGGTGAACGGCTCCAAATTTTCTTCAACGGAGAGTCTCCAGACTGATTAGCGAGTGAAACCTTGAAAGCTCGCGAGATCAGGATGGTCTCACCAGGCTACCCCATCATAGGCTGAGCCAGAAGGTGAGTGATGGATCCTCCCTGCGTTCACGCCCACCACCAACACACTTCCTAGCAGACATGACGCTCAATCTGCTGCCACCAGAATCCTGCTTTCTTTCTTTTTTATTTATTTATTTATTTTTTTTGCGGGTGGTAAACAGCAGCTAGGTTAATATCGCGATCAAATAAATCTTTTTCTGCAGCCCGTGTGCCTGTGGGCGCATTGCTGCCCCCTTCAGGACACTGGCAGGTGCATTATTTCCTACGCTGCCGTGTGTTTATGCAGAAGTCGTTGAACAGAAGTTCTGGACTCGTTATGAATCCTCTATGAATAGAAATAATACATAGAAAGTTCAGCGTATGCTAGAGTTTTAGCCGAGTCACAAGTCAGGCTTCAAGTCATGCGGTTAGTTTGCACCTCTGGATAACCCATAAATGCTCATAAAGGCTCCTCAGAACCCAGCGGAGGAACATCCAGGCCCAGTTTCTGTTCATTTCTAGGATTAAACTTAAAGGTCCCCAGAATCAGAACCATCAGAACCGATCCTGTCAAACCGTCGACCTGGTTGAGATTCATGGCACCAATGAACCGGTTCAGAACGACCCGGTTTGATGGAGTTTGTTCCCAGTAGGTGATGAGGAGGGAAGGAGTGTTTACTGCTAATCCAGCTCAGCCTGAGTGTGTCTTCAACCGTAGAGCAGCGGCGCCCTGCCTGACCATCTGCCGCAGCTTTGATCAGCCTCCGTGAACGGCTCTTTGTCAGCTGCATTACTCACCGTGTGGCTCCGTCCAGCTGCCCACTCTGCCTTTTTAACAGACTCTACCCACTCCGCTAATTGAACACAAAGAAAACGCGGCTCACAGATCTTGGCCTCTCAGCTGCATCTGTTTCTTTCTCTCCTCGCTTTGTGCCTCCTGTCATCAGAGGGAAGCTGGAGGAGCATCCAGGAAAAATAGCAGCAGAGAGTTCAGCCATTTATGCTCCGCATTAGCATCACAATGCTGGAGGCTCACCTGCAGCTTCCTGCAGAGGCGTCACGTTTCATCGTTAGCCTCTTCAGGCTGCGTTCTGTTTTTAGATCCGCTCAATGTTTTAGTTTTTCCTGTTTTTGTTTGTTTAACTGAATATGAGGCGTTTTTAGAAAGGCGGGAGCAACATGGCTGGATGTGCATGAAACTTTGATGCTTTCATATATATTATGATCAGAGTGTTTGTCACAGTGGACTGCCCACCGATCAATCAGCCAATCAGAGAGCTCTGCTGCTGAGACCCAGAGGCCGTTTGGAGTTTTAACCTGATTCCAGTCTGC
>NW_015151011.1:34055-35509 GCF_000732505.1 Cyprinodon variegatus | reverse complement strand
TACACTGAATAGAATTTAATTGTCCCACAGGTTCTGTTTCTAGTACCATCCATCTCTCTCTGCGATGGTCCAGTTATCCATTCCCTGCAGCTGATAAAACACCCAGCATGATGCTGCCACCCCCGTGTTTCACTGTTGGGATGGTAGTTTGGGCCCAATAAAAAAGCTTCTATCTTGTTAGATCAGAGATCCAGATCTTTGGGTTTGTTGGTAAAATCAAAGCGTTCTGTCCGCTCCTCCATGGAGGGAACCACTGAGAGCTCCTCATCTTCACGGTGTCACGGTCCGGACCAGGTGTCTCATTTCTCACAACCTGAGTCCTCTGGTTCCTCCAGACATCCTGGGCTCCGCTGTTTCATATTATACCAACTATCTGATCAGAGATAACGCTGAAGATATTCATCCTGATCCGCCTCAGGGGTCCATGTCTGGTCGGACCTGTTGGAGCTCCTGATGGTCTGTGGTTGGAGGTACTCTACTGTTATTTCAAACACCAGGTGGGGAGGGGGGGTCCCGGACAGACTGAGAGCTGAAAGACGAAGCGTGAAGAGAGGAATAATAATTCGGTTCTCATTCGAGCTGGAATCTGATTTCCTCCAATAAAGGAGGGAGAGAATGAATGGAAAATATGAGATTTTCATTGTGCTGTTATTATTTTCCTCAGACTGGTTATTATTTCAGGCCCTGATGCCCGAGGCAGGCGGCGCGTCTTAATCTCATCTGGAGGTGAGCGTTTGTAATCCCAGTCACAGGACCTTTATTAGGTTACACGTCCCGCATCTGGTGGGAGCAGTTATTGCGTTACACTCGGCGCAGCGGCAGGCAGTTCTGTCCCCAGAGCTCTGGAGGCATCTGTTGGGCCAGAAGCTGCTGATGGGCTTATTTCAGCAGAACCAGGCTTTCCTGAGATCATTCTGGAGCTGCTTCTACTGCGAGAAGAGCGGCCCTGAAAGCAGCTGGCAGAAACAGACACTTTAGATTATTTATCACCAAAGAACCGTTCCTGTTCTCCCTGAAAAGGTTGTTCTGCAAAAAGAAAATCAAAATACCATAAATGATTTCTCTTCTTCTCACATCAGCAAAACAAACACACATGGTTCTGAGCTTCCCTACCGGTTCTTTTCCTGGGAGCAAATTATTTCCTACTCTTAACTCAAACTGGGTAAAACCAGATAAAAAGGACAATAAAGCAGGAGTAAAAAAGTAACAGCGTTTATTCCAGGTCAGGTCGTTACAGGACAGAGAAATGGCTCAGGGTCGGCAGCTGTGGGCTCAAAAAAACCTCAGTGAGCGTCCGGCAAAGATGGAGCCCCTAGGAATAGTTCTAGGAATGTTTCTAGGAATAGTTCTAGGAATATTTCTAGGAATGTTCTAGGAATATTTCTAGGAATGTTCCAGGAATAGTTCTAGGAATGTTTCTAGGAATGTTTCTAGGAATAGTTCTAGGAATGGTT
>NW_015151011.1:29880-31393 GCF_000732505.1 Cyprinodon variegatus | reverse complement strand
GAAAGGTTCTAGGAATGGTTCTAGGAATGTTTCTAGGAATAGTTCTAGGAATATTTCTAGGACTGGTTCTAGGAATAGTTCTAGGAATGGTTCTAGGAATAGTTCTAGGAATATTTCTAGGAATGGTTCTAGGAATAGTTCTAGGAATATTTCTAGGACTGGTTCTAGGAATAGTTCTAGGAATGGTTCTAGGAATAGTTCTAGGAATATTTCTAGGAATGGTTCTAGGAATAGTTCTAGGAATATTTCTAGGAATGGTTCTAGGAATAGTTCTAGGAATGTTTCTAGGAATAGTTCTAGGAATATTTCTAGGAATGGTTCTAGGAATTTTCTTAGAACCATTATAGAACTTTTCCTAGAAACAGTCATAGAACTAATCCTAGAACTACTCCTTGATTCATTAATAGATCATTCCTAGAACTGTTTCTACATCCTCATCTTCCGTCAGCTCTTAGGTTTTAGACTTTTCTTGCATTTCTGGTTCCGTTGTTCTATGTTCTCAGACTCCAGGTTGGTTTCATGTTAATCAGGGTTTAGATATTTGCTTTCCTTCCTCTCCTGCTCTGGATCTTTCCTGAATCTGGGTGGAAGGGTTAGCTTAATCTGTCCCTCCATCTCTCTGCTTTGGTTCCCATATTCTGAGAGTTCTCCTGTGTTCCTCTGCAGAACATCCACGGCCACAAAGGTCCGATCACGGCCGTGTCGTTCGCCCCTGACGGCCGCTACTTGGCGACCTACTCCAACGCCGACAGCCACATCTGCTTCTGGCAGGTAAGCAGATCCCACCTCAGTCCTCAGAGACCATTTAGCTCTGATCTTCATCTGCAGTCAGATTCTAACCGCAACCTTTTCGCTTTTATACATAATTCACTCAAGATGGGTTTATTGAAGAGAATTTACTTTATCAAAGGCCTTTTATAGTTTTTAATTTTTGTGGCTAAAACTTTAGTGCAAGAATAATAACAGAAAGCTCCCTTAAATTTGTTAGTTTTAAATGGTTTGAAAAGGAAGCGGAGAACATCTATCATTAACAGATCTATTATAAAGGGACCCAGCAGAGTCAGAATAAACCTTTATCACAACATTAAAATCAATGTTTTTATTTTGGGAAACGGTTTTCAGATCTGGGTCTGACTGACGCGGCTAATCTGAGCTAAAAAGCTACCAGAGAAACGACATCATGCTGATTTAAAGACACCAGATCAGCTGCAGGGAAACAAACATCTTTATGACTTTAATGCTTATTGAAATCTTTTCATAACAAAACATTATTTCTCCAGTTTGTTGAAATTGTTGAAGGTTTCCTCATTTCTTTCTGCAGATAATTTAGTTTTAATTCCTGCTCATATTCTGAAATAAGCTCAATAGTTTCTTTGATCTGAGCAGAGATTATTTCCAGGAACAGCAGCTACACGTGTGGCTAATAAACAGAGTCTAACATGCCTGCTTTCCCTTCCCAGAACTGGTATTTTTAATGAAAGGTCTTTACGACCTCTGACATGCCCCCCCCCCC
>NW_015151011.1:25282-28178 GCF_000732505.1 Cyprinodon variegatus | reverse complement strand
TAAATCCTGTCGGACTCTTTAAGGTGGTTTGAACAAGTGGGACTCACAGATAAAACGGAGCAAAATGAAGCAGGATTTTAAAATGTTGCGTTGAATTAGCCAGTCAGGGAATGGGTGTGGCCGTGATGTACGGTAGTGGAGCAAAACAGAGACGAAGCTTTTTTCCTCTCAATAACTGGAGGTCGATGGCGTTGCCTGGCTTTCCGCATCACATACAGCACCCCCCCCCCCATAGATCGGTAAAACTGAGGTCCAGCGCAGTCAGAGAGACAGAAGGTCAGTGATCCAACAGCAGGTGAACAACGTACGTAAATGCAGCCTAAAGTGATGAGATGATGTTTATAAATCCTACATGGATTCCAACTGTTAGCGAAACTATCGGCCATTTTAATGGGGGGGATATTTGAGTTTTTATAACAGGAATCTAGTGACCAGGTCAGTAAACTGGACTAAAATAGGTCCTAAGAAAGTTCTAGTTCTGTTCTTCTTTCTGGGTCTAATTGATGAGGTTCTGGAAATCTAAAGGTTCTTTTGTCCGTTCCCAGATGAACACCGGTCTGCTGGGCAGCATCGGGATGCTGAACTCGGCGCCGCAGCTCCGCTGCATCAAGACCTACCAGGTTCCTCCGGTGCAACCCGCTTCCCCGGGATCCCAGAACCACCTGAAGCTCGCCCGCCTCATCTGGACCTCCAACCGCAACGTCATCCTGATGGCCCACGATGGCAAGGAGCACCGCTTCATGGTGTAGCCCCGATGGCGCCGCCGGACGAACCTGGACCCGCCTGGCGGTTTGGGATCAAAGGCAGATGCATGCGGTGGTTCTGATGGTTTTCACCACCTGAATAAAAAGGTTTAGAAAAGAAAGGTCCAAACCGGACTCGGGTCCAGGTTTGGTTCCTGCTTTATCTGCTACAGCATCATGGCGAAGAAGTTCTGTTCATTTTCTGATTGGTGTTGATGTTGGTTTTTTGGGTCTTTTGGTTCCTATTTATCTGCTGTTGCTGCTGGTTCTGCAGAATTTTTACCTTGTTTCTATTCTTGATCGAAAGAACTCCAGGGAGGTCCGACGGTTCTGTTCGTGAACAAAAAACCTTCTCAGACGCCATCCTCACTTCTCCGCCGTGTTTTTGCAGCCAGCCATTTTTTTTTCTCAAAGTTTAACACATTTTCACCTCAAACTGGCTCCGGGTCGGACCGGTTCCCGCTCGGACCGGTTCCCGCTCGGACCTGTTCCGGCCCGGACCGGTTATGAACCGGACCGGGTCGGGTTCGGACGCTGCCGCCAGTAAAGTAAATTTTCCCCAGTATTTCTCTGAGTCTGAGTCGGTCTGACCGGAGCTGCCGTTTCCGTGGCTGCAGTAAACGTCTCATCCCGTGTGCAGCGTTCCCGGTTCCTCGCTGCTGATTGGCTGGTTTTGCTCCATGTGATCCTGAGCTTAGCGGTTATCTTTAACATCAACATAGAACTTCTATAAAACACTAGAAAATTATTTTATTTTCTCTTTATTTTAGTTTTTTTTTCCTTCATTTAGAGGTTTATTACTTTTAAACTTCCCTCTGAATTCTCTGTTTTCCCGCGGATCGTTTTCAGCAGAGACACCAGGAAGTTTTCCCTTCATTCCAACATTTCATCACTTTTCTTTCTCGTTTTTTCTGTTTTCTAACGGCAACATTTCCGACTGTTACTAAAACATTTCTCCTTTAAAAAGTGAATCTTTTCGGGTTTTTTTCGTCTGACTTGGACCTTTTCCAGAGGAGAAACCAGTAAATTAAACTGGTATCGCATCATTTCTGATTACTTAGGTTAAAAACTGCTGACCTTTGACCCCAGAAACAAACACACCCATTTCCAGTAGGAACAGCTTCTTCCTTTTTTCATCTTCTTTTTATTGAATAATTGTTTTTACTTTAAATGTTGAATTTGTGTGTTTTGCTATAAATCCGGTTCAAACCGGATCTTATCGCCGCAGATTTAGGACCAAGTATTTGCAGACCTTCCTGCTTTGAAGGCTGATAAACTTTTAGTTTTATTCAAAATAAATCACCTGTGAATCTATGTAAAATATCTACAGAGCTAGTCTGCTTCTCGCCCTCTTTGCTCCGTCGGCCGTCGGAAAGCTTCTCCCGCCGTCGGACTCCTGCAAAGCCGAGCGTGTCAAAGCTTTTCACAACTTCTTCTCCTCCTTAAAGGGAAAAAGCATTTGAGGGATTTCTGCAACATCCTGACAGCTCTGAGATCTTAATCTCCCCCTTTCTGCAGCACTCTCTTAACAGTTTGGGGAAAATATGTTTTTGCCGGCCTCCCGGGGGAGGACAGGTGAGAAAAATAAGGGAGGCAAAGAGTAAGCAAGGAGCGAGGAGGATGAGAGCAGCCGAGCAGAAAGAGGCGATGAACCTTAAACAGGAGAAAAAAGCTGCAGAACTGCTCAGCGACTTTAATCAAATGTTATTATTTATAGAAAGTAATTTATTTGGAAGTGATTTTAGGCACATCGGCTCGGTGGCGTCGTCGTTTACAGTAACCTGGTGTTGATGTTGTGAGAAGTGATGCATGTTTAGGCGCTTCCCTCGGTGTAACGCAGCTGTTTCCACCTCATCAATGTGTCGTTATAAAATCTAAAAATGTGGGTTGATGTTTAATAAAGACGATGAAGAAGCTTTGGCTCACGTTTATTTATTTTTCCTCTCAGTTTGCTGCTTTCGTTTAGGTTCAGTCGTTGATCGTCGGTTTGGGAAACTTTCCCTTTGGATGCAGAGAACCTGAGGACGGCGCCCGGAGCTGCAGGTCCTCAAGTCTGGAGCTCAACTTTGAACAAAGACGCAGAAATATTATCTGGATGGAAAAGACCGGACAGCGAAAAAATAATAAGGAATAATGGATCATTATTTATACCT
>NW_015151011.1:22776-24373 GCF_000732505.1 Cyprinodon variegatus | reverse complement strand
CCTTGAAAGCTTGCGAGATCTGGATGGTCTCACCAGGCTATCGCATGGCCAGACAAACCATGAAAAAAAATGCAACTTCTAGTCAGAAAAATACGGTATATTTACATGAATGCCAACAACAAAAAACCTTCTAAAATGTTCTGCAAAATGCTTTAAATCAGTCCTAGCTGTCTTTATCCATGCTGGCTTAGATCCTGACGTTTGGAAAAGGAGGCTGGGAAAGCAGGATAAAGCCTTAGCCTCGCTGCATGCAGTTAGCCTAGCCTTGGAGCTAAATAATCCTATAAACCTGTCAATCAGCCGCACTTTTTAACAGACGACTGTGACGTCAGAGGGAGATGGTGACTGAGGGAAGATTTATGGAATTATGTCACCAATCCGACAACAAAACGAAACAGCTTTACTCGTCATTAAAGATTGAATATTTATCTTGCACATCTAAAAAATATATTAATATATTTAGAAAATGTAGAACAGTGTTGCTGCTCTAACTGGAGTATTTATTTGGCTCCTGATTGGATTATTTGATCTGAAGCTCATTTAAACTCTGTAGTCTTTCTTCTAAACTTAGCTGATGTCTGCAGCAGGTGGATCCAAAGTCTGATCAAAGTCCTTTTTACATCCATGTAGTAATTATTGCAAAAAGCTGGAGATAAAACTTTGTTAAAGCCGTTTGATGCCAGGGTTCCCTCTAATGATGAAAAGGATTAGATTCTAAATAAAACAAACCTCTTATAATAAAATATGAATGAAATCAGCCTCTGAGTTTCTGCAGCTCATTAAATGAACGGAATGATTCCTGAACTGATCTGATGGCGATCAAAGCAGGAACGCATCGATTCCTTCTTCCTCTAGTATCACATCTCCAACCTTCTCGCTCTTCCGTCTCAGTATTAAACTTCCTGTCTTCACATGTCGGTTCATGACAGATGTGTTGGTTTGTTTTTGCTCGTGTTGAAGCTTCAGGTGATTCTCTGGAAGTTTAGTTTCTACAAACGGATCAGTTGTGAAACTCAGAGTCTGTCTGCGACTCGCCTTGAATAAAGTTCCATCCAAACGGACTGCGCTTCGTTAGCAGCCCACCGGTCAGATACCAAACTCTTCAAAGGTCTGCAGGTTGTCCTCAGGTTCCACAGGGATCAGAGACCAGAGATGATGAGAAAAATGTTAAACTGCGGCTGATCAATACCATCAATAACCTGATGGAGGCTCAGCCTGAAAGCTGATTAAAGGCAGCGGCGAGGCGGGAGGAGAAAAACCCACCGACCGACTCAGTGAATGAATGAGGAGGATGTGGAGCTCATGGAGGTCAAAGGTTAAAGCCATTAGTGGGATCCACAGTTTGGTCCAAGATGGTTCCAGGTCTTATTAATGTACCTCCAGCGTGATCACGTCTACCAGAGCAGCAGGTTTCTAGTTTGCTTCCCTGCAGGCTGCAGACGGATGTTACCAGCGTCTGAAACGACACCAGCAGTGATAAAGCTTCTAGTTAGAGCGGCTCAGGTTATCCTGATCTATCTCTATAGTTCTGCTGCTATAGGCTTAGACTGCTGGAGGACATAGGGACCCCTTTTTCATCATTCTGCTTCATTCTATC
>NW_015151011.1:20172-21866 GCF_000732505.1 Cyprinodon variegatus | reverse complement strand
GACTAACTGGATGTGCTCTCTTCATCCTCTGACATGGGAGCTGGCTCGGAGCTCGTCTGTCTGGTTATATGTATAAAATAAACCTACAGCTAATAGAGAAGCAATAAGAATAATGCAATGTTTCGATTTCAGGAAAAAACAGATCTGATAGTTTGGAAATAAAAGCAATGAAATTTTACCACCCTGTAAAATTTAAAACCAAACAAATGATGTAATTTATGTTATTTAAGCAAGAAATCATCTACTTCCTCTAAATATTAAAAAAATATATATATATATTTAGTGACTTTATTCTTAAATCAAACAATGTTTCTTTATACATTTTAAAAACTGTATTTATATGAACCATTAGAAAAATATGTTGTGATAATTTAAGTGGCTCGAGGGCAGAAATTACTGTTTTTTATTGTTAAATGTTAAAAATTTTAGAGTAGCTCTTGATTATTTCAGAAATACTTAAGTTTATCTGGTGAGAATTAAATAATTATGTTAAGCAGAAAAAAGAGACGGGAAATCAAACGTTTTTTTTCTTCTAATCATTTTCCTCCATGTTTTTTTAATTAAGTAATTCGCTGTGAAATGTTAATGTAAAAGCAAACATTTGACGCCAATATATATATATATAGCGGTCAAATGTTTGAGTTGCTTTTTTCTCTTTATCTGTTTATAGGGAATAAACAGAGATCAGCGGTTAGCAATCTACTGAGCTAAATGCTAAATCATCTTAGCTTGCTAAGCTAGCTATTTAGCAGGCTGAATATGTTTCCAAACATCTGCGAAGTCTCATAAATCAGATCTAGCTTGTTAGATAATTAATTTCCTGAAATTTGATGCTTTGAAACATCTTTTGTGCTTGCTAGTCAGTCAGCTAGCTAACAATGCTAACAATGAATTAGAGATTTCTATGTTAAAGGGTGATTAATAACCTTCTTTGGGTTATTTTTTACTAAAAACTCAATTATTGTTAAAAGTGAGGTGATGTTGGATGTAAGTAAATCACAGAGATGCAGAAGAGAAAAAGGAAGATTTAAAATGTTATCTGGAATAAAACAGAAATCAGATCCTAAATATTTTCCCTGTTTCTGCTTCACCAAAATAAAACTGGCAGCATATAACCGGATTTTTAACTGGGTAAGAAACATTATTAATGGAAAAATAATATTATGATTGAACCTGACAAATCAAAAATAAATAGAACCTTAACAGAATACAGACCTATTTTAACAGGGGGTGTGCAGACTTTTATTTTGTAATTAAAATTAAGATCTTTGAAAGTATTCACCCAGCAGGGATGGGCTGTAACTGGGAGGTATCTGTCGGCCATGTTGTGGCGAAACATTTGCAGAAGTGGAGGTTTTTCTCACGTCCAGCTGTGAGATCGTATTGATCACAAACAACCGCAGATCTTTGGATTATCCGTTTCTGAGAGGGAAAACAACAGTTTTGTGGAACATCAATAATGGAAGAATACATGAGATGGAGGCCAGCGGTCTCCTAAAATTCACAGCCGTACCAAAGAAGACGGGTGAAGAGGTGGGAAACGTTGGGGGCTGAGAGCGGAGAAGGTGAACTCCTGCTGGGATCTTTATTCTGCTGAGAGGATTACAGAACACAGACAATCAGCCTGTAGAGCAAACTGCTTTATGCTCTAATATGCGGTGAAAAAGTTCTCACTAACTTAAAAATACTCATTG
>NW_015151011.1:13968-15486 GCF_000732505.1 Cyprinodon variegatus | reverse complement strand
AAGGACTTCAAACCAAAAAAAAAGTAATTTTCTGTTTTGTTTTATTCTTGGATCGGGCTTTAAAGGGTTAAATCACAGCAAACTTATTAGTTTTAGGTATAAATAATGATCCATTGATTATTCCTGCTGACCAGACTTTTCCTTTAAAGATTAAGCTACTTGGAAGAACTCTGTTAGTGAAGCACGGTGAGGGCGGCATGATGATCAGTGCCTCTGGGAAGCAAACTTTTCTGAGCAGTAACTCCTCCCACTGCAGCAGAGCGTCGCTCAGGAGCTGAGGCGTTTTTCCTCCTGAATGGAAAAGAGTTTTAAACAGGATCCCCTGATGAGGTTCCCATTAGATGGTTACAGACGCTGGGAAGGTCAGAGATGTTCCTCCTCTGGTTTCACTCCACATCATCCAATATTTGACTTTAAATCAAGTTAAATGACCTGCAGCGCCTGACTTTTTGCAGTGTGCAGAGATGAACTCTGGTCTGTTGGAGTGAAACGGATCAGCGCCTCAAAGAGCAAACTTTCTACCGTTACATATCGATCAAAAATTACTTATGCAGCAAATTTAGACGCAGGCCTTTTCAGTCGGCTTCCCTTAATTCCTTTCATCAGTTGATGCGAAGGCTTTCCTCCATCGAACCCGCGTTTCATCCCTCAGCCTGCAGAGGAACGACTGTGAAGGGAATTATTCACCTTCATAGAAAAACTAATGGAAAGTAGAGCAGCTCTTAGTTCTGCTCCATGATGGCTCCATCAGGCAGAAACCCTGAAATAAAACCTGTAGACATGTTTTCATCATCTAAAGGTGGATCAGCCCTAAAAACAGAAATGTTTTCAGCCTTGGATCAAACACACAATGGGCCGTTTTCTCTGCACACGTGTCGGGTTCCTCTGGGAGTTTCCTCTTTGACCTCTGCTGGGCTCCGCCTGGAAATATCCCATCTGTCCACCTTAGAGAGACACACTTCCAGGAGGAGCTCCTCATGGAGCCGATCAGTCCTTCGTCTGCTGTGATCAGAACCCTGCAGTGAGAACAGATCCCTGAAAAAACAACAAAAAAACTAAGACGAAATGAACCTATGAATCAACTGGTGGCAGCTGGCCAATAGAGGGCGCTGCCCCAACAGCTCAATGACCTTGATAAAGACATAAATTTTTTTTTTAAATTAAATGAAATGATAACATTTTATAAAATTAAATTTTTCGTCCAATTTATGATATATTTCCGCCCTGAGGTGACAGGAAGTGTCGTCACAGTTGTTGTGCGGCTGATTGACAGCTCGAGTCGCGGAAGTGAAATCAATTAAAGCAAACTTACCAAGAAAAGCTGGAAACCGTTTGGAACCGATCAGCTGAACATCAAAATAATCAGCAGCTCAGAGACAGATGGAGACGCTTCACTCGCTCTTTTTCCAGGACCTGGTTTAGCTCCAAGGCTAGGCTAACCACATGCAGCGAGGCTAACCGCATGCAGTGAGGCTAACTGCTTGGAGCGAGGCTAACTGCATGGAGCGAGGCTAACTG
>NW_015151011.1:9196-11154 GCF_000732505.1 Cyprinodon variegatus | reverse complement strand
TTTACAAGCAAAATCAAACCTCCAGTAAAGCACATTCAAATTATAATTACTCTTAATTAAAAACACGTAACATTTATTGAACAGTATTTAATAATTTCATATTTAAAACACTTTGAGAAGTTTGAATTCTGAATACGACTTTTCCTTTAATTTGTTGTTTGTGGCGACGGTTGGCTGGACTTTATTGTCTCAGCTTGGCTTTATGCAGATGATGAGGCTGTTTGTATCTTCAGAAAGCGCTGAGTTGGTTTCCAGCTGACTTTGCTCCCATATCAGGCTGAGACCATAGATCTCTGTGGATCAGGAGTTCCGGTTCCAGACTCTTGGCGTCTCGTTCCCATGATTTGGAAGGAAGGAGCTGAACGAATCAGAGAAGTCATCTGGTGACGTTAGATGAGATTCTGATCATACTGAGACCTTAGATAAAGATGGCCGACGGACTAGAGCTGCTGCTGATGGCTAACACCACCAAGCTGTAGGTGTTTAACAGTGTTTTAAATCTCCTCTCTGGAGCTTTTTTCCCCCAAATGTTTCTCAGGATCAAACCATCTTACTGAGGCCTCCTATCGCATCTTTATTCCTACAAACTGTTTAAAGTAGTCGTCTTATTCTCTGGCATATTTTCCCCGGAGCATCAGAGCCTTCAGCCCGCTCTCTGCCCATTAATCCTCAGAAAGTATCTGTGCATACTTAAACGTGGGACAAAGTCCTCCCGTCAACGGAGGAAAGCCGATGTTTAAGAGCGAAGAGGAGATCAAAAAAGCAGATTTATCTCTTTATCTCCAACAGAATGAAAGTTTTTAACAATGATAATGAGGATGGAGGAAAAAAAAGGAGAAGAAAAGAGAAACGAGAAGCTGGAGCTTAATGGAGGAACTACGCCCCCAGAGGGCTGAAGGAGAACGGCAGGGCTGCAGAAATGGTTGATGGACTCATCGTCCGTCCGTCCGTCCATCATCCAAACTTTGGATCAGAGAGTAAAGGAGAAGCAGCAGATGTTCCTCCTTCTGGAACGATGTGGATTTTATTGTGAGCCAGAAGGAAAGCTTCCATCTCTTCTGTTTCAGCCTCTGTTTGTAAAATGAGATCAATACCTTCTCATGTTTGATGGTTTGCAGGCCTCTGATTCTGCTCTTAACTGCCCTGATTTGTACACCGGAGGATAGAACCATTGATCATGTTTCCAAACTAAGAGCTCCTTGATAATAAATATTTGATACGGGCGTGCATCAATACGCGCCTCCCTAACAGAGCACGAGTTGTTGTGATCTGGCCAGGATATCGATGGGCTGTTTATGAGCTGCTGATGAGACATGAATTGGTTTTGCGGTGCAGCATCCGCTGCGTGTGTCAGAGCCGAAGATCATAATCACATCTCAGATGACTGACAGCTGCCTGTCCCAGGATGAAGGGAAGTACGAACGGCTGTGGGAACCGCATAGAAACTGGATACTAACTGGGAACTAAATGGATAACAACTGGGAACTGCATGGGTTTACCTAGGTACTAAGCAGGTACTGAAATGCTCCTAACTGGGAACTAAATGGGAATAAATCAGGTTCTAATACAGATCATACTTGGAACAACCTGGTGTTTGACTTTATGCTATCAGGGGAGAAACTTATAGGGAAATAACTGGATACTATGGAACTGGATAAATGAAATGGGAAATAAAAGTAATGTAAAGCTCTAAGGGAACTAATTTAACACAATTAGTTACCTTAGAGCTTTACAATACTGTTATTTCCCATTTCATTTATCCTGTTTTTTATCCAAGGAGGGAATTATTAGAGGACTAAGGGGAACAAACCAGTTATTACCAAAGCTTCAGGCTTATGCTACGTTCAGACCGTGAGCAGCAGAGGCAGCAGAAGCAGCTCGTTTACATGCGAGTACGTACTCGCGTTCTCGTCAAGTCCGTTCTTGGCGAGAACGCAAGAAGATCGGACTTGACGAGA
>NW_015151011.1:6302-8075 GCF_000732505.1 Cyprinodon variegatus | reverse complement strand
TAACTACTTTCTACCCGCTGATCACAGCTAATATAGCCGCCATTGTTCCAGGCAGAGAAAGGATAGAGTAGCTCCGCCCACCGCGCATCAGAACCACTTTACCACCGCGCAGCTAGAGCAGCAAAGATGCTTCAGCCGCGCATCAGAACTAAACTTTTACAAATATCAAAAATGAAGCAGCACGCGGGTTTTTGCTGCTTCTGCTGCCGGCGGTCTGAACGTAGCATTAGAGCAGCAGACAAGGAACCACTGCCGTGAATCCTGAGGTTGATAGAAACCATAGAGACATTTTGCCCTTTTCAGACCTAGAACCTGTCTCCTTTCAGGACGTATGAAGGCTGGACATCCCCATGTCTATACGGAGACACATCATGGCGTCCACTAAAGCCCTCTCTGATTGAAAACCCTGATAACAATCCCAGCTGAGATTTAGTTCCCTTCAGCCAAACGTCGATTCTCTGACGCCTCCACATCTGAACGAGCCTCGCAGCAGTCTGTGATTTCAGCTCAGGGTGAGCAGAGGCAGCCGGTAACAAAGCTGAAAACAAACAACAACAAATAAACGCCGGCCGGTCTGCGGCAGCCTGGCAGCGAGGAGCTGAGGCCGTCACATGATGACACTAAATCACCTCTGCACCAGATTCCTCAGGTCTATTAAAGCCGGAAGCCGAGCAGGAAGGATGGCAGCGAGCGGGATGTGACCGGCGGCAGCATTGGCTGGTTAAGGCAGCAGATTGGTGAGAGCGGACGGATCGATACGCTGGGAGCCTGGACACCGAGCTGGACGCTCCGAGAGGGAGACACATAATTACTGCAGAGAAGGAGAGAATGATGAAGGGAAGAGCAGGATTTGTTCTGTCTGTCAGTTTCAGCTGCTGTCAGACGGCTGCAGCTTCACTCTACTCAACCTATTTCTATTCTAATTAATAGATTTAGATTAGAAGCATGTAAACAATGAGGAAAAGCTGTCACTGACTCCTTGATAAGTGGCTCTAAAGGGAGGACATTTTAAAGGAAACTTTATGAAATAGCTGATTTAATTTCTTAACCAAAAGAATTAATTCACATCTGAGGCAAACTGTCCTGGGAAAAAAAGTATTCAACTATTTACTCCAGTTACATAAATTGATGGATTTCACTCAGTCGGCACTTTATTTTCAAATTTGCAAATACAGAAGAGTTCATCATATTGCTCAGTAATCAGTCCTGTTCTGCCTGAGCAGCGTTCGTTCCTCCTTAATTACAATAATGGAAAATAGTCAGAGTTAAAACTAATTACAGACACTTTGGTTAAACTAACATGTTATGAATAAACCTGGAGAAATAACCTGGATTGTTATGGGAAGAAACTCAGAGAAACAACATTTTCCAACCACAAAAACGTTTCTAATAATTCATCAAATGGTAAAATTTAGCATTAAAATAGATTTAATAAAGCATATTATGTTATTCTTATACATTTTTCTAAGGTCCACATTGGTAAACACCAGAATTTCCCCACTGTGGGACAATAAATGGATTTTCTATTCTATTCTATTCTATTCTATTCTATTCTATTCTATTCTATTCTATTCTATTCTATGTGAACAGACTGAATTTATCTATTAAATGTTTTCCACAGTCAGTATATTTTCACAGCATAAATAAATCAACTACAGCGTGCTTTTCACAATAAAAGAAGGAAAAAGTCACTTAGTACCTTTATTAATCATCTCTAAACAATAAACCAAGGTCCACTAGCGTTGGACATATAATTATCATAAACTATTACAG
>NW_015151011.1:4405-5038 GCF_000732505.1 Cyprinodon variegatus | reverse complement strand
GCAGATCATTCCAGAACCTTTGGAAAACCAAGATCAGCTCCACGTTTGCTCTTGGTTTCCAGCACATTCCATTTTAAAGGCATAGAGGAGGATCTTTTATTTCCGGGTGGATCGTCTCAATAAGTGGTCCTCCTAACTGTCAATCATTCTGGTGATGTGTTTCCGTAAGGTCGTCCTACATGTTCGTCTTTTTCTGCGCACTTTCAGGCGTATATCTGTGGTGAGCTACTGTTTCAGACAGTCATTGAAGCTCACCTTTCTCATCGCGGTTCTTTGAAAATGGCCGAGGGTCGGAAGAAAAAAAGTGTCTATGAAGTGTTTGAGAAGGAAAGAAAGGCCTCAGAAGAGGCAGATATATCCCAGAATGCTTTGGTGGAGAGGTCTTCTTGCAAAGCATTATGGGATTAGCCACAGTGGCTACTAAAAACAAAGATGGCGCAGGCACCATGCAGTGGAGGAGGAGTTATGAGACCAATAAAGCAAAAAGCAGTGATCATCTGTCTGAACGGTCAGTTACCTGAGTTCACTATAAAGTCCCAGCTCTATAGTGAAGGAGGGATTTAGGAGTTAGGGCGGACGGTCGGACACACGCTCTCAAATGTGTTTATCAGCTGTGCTGCTGCCATCAACACC
>NW_015151011.1:0-1741 GCF_000732505.1 Cyprinodon variegatus | reverse complement strand
GGACTGGAGTTTTAGACTAATTGCTGGATGTTTACTGGTCTCCTCTAGGTGACCCAAATGTACAATGACTCTAAACTTAGATGAAAATGGGTTTCTTGTGAAGTTTCTGGAAGGGCACCAGGTTTTGGTGGATTCAAGTCAATTTACGTGAACTTAGGCCATTTTACCAAGAACAAAGAGCAAACTGCAGTAACCTTACAAAGAAAGGATCATAAAACATCATTATAAACTCACTTAAACATGGAGAAATTTGGCAGAAAATGGGATGAGATTGGTGCAGCATCAGGAGAAAGGTCTTGATGAATTATGATGCAATAAGATTACTGAGAAACAGAAGGAATAGTTTATGAACAGCATCAAATAGGAAAAAGATAAAGGAAGCATTTGGATGGAGGGAAGACAGAGGGAAGAGAGGTGAGAAAACAATTAAAACAGTCAACAGGCACTTTGGATTCCCTGGGCTTCATCTCCTCCTTACATCAGACACACTGTGAGGTTGGCTCTTTGGCTGCCACAGGAAACACTTCCTTGTTCAGCCTAACGCCCTCACTTCCTGTCCGCTGAGACGTTTAGAAAGAGACTGTGTTAGAGTGGGTGTGTGGCTGGTTGTCATGTTGCATGTCTAATTTTGACAGCATGGGAATGAGAGGGTAAGTAATGGTCCCAGCAGACGGCGTGTGTGCGCGCGCTCGCGTCTAGAGAGTTGTATCCATTAGTGATAATGGGGAAACAGAGCTGCTATTAGCTGTTAATGGACAAACACACAACCACACTGCTGAGTCTTTTTCTCTCTTTAACCCAGTCCACAAAGCTATAAGGCCCTGGGATGACGGGCTGAACCAGCGTTTGTCTCTGTAAACCCAGGCCGCTATCTTTTCCATCCGACGCAGGAAGCATTTTCTACAGAAAGGGATCTGAAAGACGCTGTCTGTGGATGTTTGAAATACAATTAAACCTCGATGTGTTCCAGGAATTAGAATTATTCAGTTTTAAGGTAGCACATAGCGTCAGCTTTGTTCCTACAGTATTTTGTTGTTGGGTTTGTTTCTATTTTAGGTTTAGGGTCCTCCTAAACCTGAGACTAATATTTTCAGTCCAGAAAATTGTGAATTTGTTCCTTTGGAACAGCGGGATGAATCTTTGGGCCTCAGTTAGATGAATCTGTTTTGGCATCTGATGGTTGGATGAGGGAGACGGATAGATGGACCAATGTGATCGACCGTCCAATCCACACTGGTTATGAAATATGTAACCGGTCTGATAGAAAAAGATCACAGACAAATGACTTCGGCATCAGCTGAAAGTAGAGACTGAATCTCTGAATCAGGAACGGACTGAGTTTATTTAAGCCTCTGGTTCAAGATGCCTGCTGGAGATTTCTGGCAAGCACATCACTCTGGCCGACACATTAATAACTGGGAAGGCTAGATATCTCTTAGTATCGTCCAGTTGCTAAAACTAATGGTAATGTAATACAGCCATACCTGGGTGGCTTCAAAAAGGTTTTTCAGTTCACCCCCCCAAAAAAAACTCCCCACATTCCTTAGAGGTCCTGATGTTCTAGTGCTGGCAATTCAACACCAACTTCATTTCAATCAATCATTAATTCAATCAGTCAATCACTCCATCAACCAAACCAACCCACCAACCTACCCACCAACCAAAAGACCCACCCACCCACCAACCAACCCACCAACCTACCCACCAACCAAAAGACCCACCCACCAACCAACCAACCCAC
>NW_015151010.1:533609-586331 GCF_000732505.1 Cyprinodon variegatus | reverse complement strand
TTTTTTTTTTTTTTTAGAAATACCCTCGGCAAACTTTTGAAAACCCAAAATAAAATCTTTTAAATATATAAATAAAGCAAGTAAATATATAAAAAATTTGGGTAAGTTTTTATATTTGCATAAAAATTATAAGAATTAAGCTGCAACTAATTTAATACGGTGTAAGAGGGAAAAGCAAACAGAGAATATAGCAGTAGAAAGAAAACAAATAATACTGCACATACAAAATTCTGCAGCTTAAGAAAAAAAAAAAAAAATACTTTAAATATTCAGAAATATTCAGAATGCAGTTTGTTCCCCCTAGTGGCAGAACAGAGTGCAAACACCTTACTTAATCACATGATTAAATTTAGTTTTCATAATCACAAACCTTACATTTCAATGTCTCCATATATTGTTAAAAATGATTTTTAAACACACTTTGTGGAAATAAACATAACTTCCTTTAAGTTTATCATTTATTCATGATTTTTATGTTATTTCAGTTGGAATATGAAAAAATGTATGTGTAATTTCATAATGCCAAAATAATGGGAGAGAATCTTTTCAATGTTTTTTTTTTCTTTTTTATAAATATTTTATTCAAATTCAGAAATTATTTTCTTATAGTTAGGGTCATTGTCCTCCTGGTGGATCACTAAAGATACCTTACTTTATGGGGTTTGGCAAAAACAAATGTTCTTAGTTATCCCAATTAACCTAAACATGTGCAGACACAATAGACTGATTTAATATCAGACAGAGAGGAAATGTTTTGTATTTTTAATAAGGTGAATTTAAATAGTTATTTTAGTTGTAAACATCATCTCCATCTGTTTTTAGATGGTCTCTCTGGAGACTTTCAACTTAAAAATAAAAGTCTTTTAAAAAGGTAGATTACACAGGAAATTACTGTTTATGAAACAGCTTAAATATATAAAATCCTAGTTTATAGACAGCTTGATCTCATGTGTCAAACATTTAAATATAGTCCCGGGTACTAAAATTATTTTTTATTTCCTTTTTTTTTCCACATAATGCACTGTGAATAACAGGAAGGTAATCATTTATTTCTAAGTACCACTGCAATAAAAGATTGTAATAAATAAATAGTTGAATTTCTTACATAGTGAGAAACAGAGTAGATATACTCAGGCCTCACTTTGGTTTACTTTTGTAGTTTCTCTTGTGGAAAGAAGTAAAGAAAAAACCTCAATGCATTTCCTTTTCTGTGTGACTTCATCTATTTTTCCCCCAGTGTTTAACTGTCATTACACTGTCACAAGTACAGAGCAACAAAATGAACTCTTTGCATTTAACCTATCCCCTTGGGAAACAGTGGGATGCCATTGTGTGGCGCCCGGGGAGCAGTCTGGGGTAAAGGGTCTTGTTCAGGGATCCAGTGTGGAAGTCTGCGGAAGTGGGGCTGGAACTCAGAGCCTCAGGACTCCAAGCTCTGTGCCCTAACCACTAGGGCTTGGGGAGTGTTGGCCAAGTGGTTAGAGCAGTGTGCTTGTGCTCTGAGAAGGTTGCAAGTTCAATCTCCACAGCATGCACTCTGGTTTCCTGAGCAAGACCTTTAACCCCACACTGCTCCCTGGGTGCCACACAATGGCAGCCCCCTGCTGGTTAAATGCAGAGATTAAAAAATGCAATTTTTTGACATGTAACCATCATACCGACATACAGTAGATATTAAATTGGCATCAATTTCATTGGAATGTTACTCATACCTTACCAGGTGTCTTTGGTATATTCCTCATATGTGTAAGACAAAAATTGACTTGAAAATTGACTTGAAAATCAACTAATCAAAGATGATGCAAATATATGACTGAGAACTAGTAGCCTTGCCCGTACATTTCCTGTTTTATTTTTAATTAATGGGTAAAAAAAAAAAAGTGAAAAATGGCCAACTAACCATAAGAGCCAGCAAGCTATGTATTTCTTCAATCTGATATTTAAAGAAAAACTAATGAAATGCTCTTTAATCATTCAGGAATACACTTATTATACAATCCTATCATGCAATTCAACTAAAGAGCAACAAACCAACTTGTTTCTAATTTCAGTCTCACTAGGAATAATTAGACGCACAGCAGTATTTGAGCTCGGATTTAGAACATTCATTGTCTCAATCAGTGACTTCCATGCTCTGGTTGATGCAGACATAAACACTATTAGCCATAAGAGAAGTTTTTTTTCCCCTCAAATCTTAAAAGATGTTTCCATTAAAGTTCAAATGAGTGCTAATAAGAGCACCACAAAAAATCAAAGACGGCGAGCCTAGAAAGATTAAAACCATGTGTTCAGTGGTAACAGAAACAGTTTTTGTTTCACGGGACTGATTTTCTCTAGCATCCAACTATGAGGTGAAGGGTTTTTTTTTTTTTTTCTGTTGGTAAAAACAATATAACAATATACAGGATAAAGCATCATGGCGTTCATATCTATCTTCAACTGAAATACTCCCCACATAGGAGGGTTAGAATTTACTTAAAAACATATAAGCTTGGGTTCATGATGTCTTTTATATATCAAGGTTCAGGCTGTCTATAGTTGTGTGATGTTATGAGATGTGGGGGGTATCTTTGTGTCACACTGGCGGCCCCCTTAATACCAACTGAGCACTATTTATATGCCAAGTTTACCTGAGTACTGCTGTTGACCATGTTCAACCTTTATGGATTACAGTGTACCCATCTTCTATCTTCCTCCAGCAAGATAATTTCACATGTCAAAAGCCAAAACCACCTGTAGGTGATTTCTTGGCTTTAAAAACATTCAGTTGCACCCCAACTATCCCAGAAGTCTCTAAAAGTAAATAACAAATCTTTAGGATGTTGTACAAATTAGGATTTTAATGTTTGGCAGCATCTGCATGAAAATATTGCATTAATGTGGACAGAATTTCCAGCAATTTATTCCTTTTCTTTTTATTTTTGCCAAAAAGATTTAAGGCATGTATACTCGTTAACAATAGCAGTACAATCCCAGGAAATTCTTTCAACGTTATTAAATGCCTCCTACGATTGTTCAGGAGTCATGTATTTCAATGGTAATTGTATAAAACTGAATAAACAAAACAAAATAGATAATAATAATAAAAGAGACCAAAAACGATTAATTTGAGGATTTTTGAAAGCTAGGTTCGCAGAATTCACTACAGGACCAGCAGGTTCTGTACCAGTTTTTTCCCCCACTGCCATCAGACGGTTGAACTGTCTAATCAAGACTCTGCATCACACTTAAAAACATCATATTTGCACGACCAACAAGGCTGATTTTTTTCACAGTCCCTTTATAGAACACAACACAATGTTCTACTGCATTTTGCACCATAATAATACATTTTACACTGCCCTGAACCTTTCCATGCTAATGCATTTTGCACCATTACTTTGAACTGGTTTGCCTTTTCTCCTACACTGTTTACATTCTGATCACTGCTGCACTTTATAAATGGTAATGTTCATTTAATTGTTGTTAGCTGCTTATTCACTGTTGACAAGGTGTATACATCGAAATACATTGAAATTTGTTTGTGTATACACTCCATGTACTTATATAAAATGACAATAAAGTTTGTCTAAGTTGAGGAACTGATTACTGTTAATGCCTGGCGGTATGTTCAATTGCATTTATTGTACTCCCTCAGGTATTACAGGGGTAGAATGCAACTCATTAACTACAAAGTTGCAGTTTTACCAGATATCAACGATGTAACATCCACTGGTCCCTTGCCATAATAACAGGATTATATGTCCATGGCCTTGCCATACTGGCTCCCATTCTGCTGTAGAATTAGAAACCTGAAGCTAGCTCCTATCCTGCTCACAAAAGACCAGGATTAGTTGCTTTACCCTGCTCTTGTCATTTTATTTTATTTATTTATTTTGCATTATTTTGGTTTAGACTGCTGCAGATAATAGCTTAATTGACTATTGTTATTGTATCTCACAGAGATAAAACAACTTTTGTAAAATTTCCTGTGTATTAAGTAAGGCCTACCATTACCTCATGACCACATCATTATATATTTCTATTATAGCCTAAAAGCAGCTGAAATGTATGCATCATAAACCACTAGAGGGTCTTTATGACTGCATTTACTATGATTGATGATGAAAAGATGCCACCTCGTCAACATACATTATATCTTCACATCTAACACTGTGTGCTTGATGCCCAAGTCTGAATAATGATATGAAATAAATTATCTTGTTATCAAATTGAGGTTTTACTGACAGAAGAGGTGCCCTTTCTGTGATTACTGTAACAAATCACGACAAATAATGGAGAAATATTATTATTTTTTTTTATTTTTTTTTTACAGAATTTAAAGCTCTGAGAGTTTTGTTATATTGTTACATTTTATTCATCCTTGGTTATGAAAGCAAACAGACTTGGTCAAATTGAGGATTGTTCTAGCAGCATTCAAATAACTCCAATGCAACACCAATGAAACAGATTTATGTACAAAAGCAGACCAGGTTAAATCATGTTTTGGATTGATTTTAATCCTGAGTGCTTCTTCTTTTAGGGCGATCATAGCTGAGTACTACAAATATGGTAATGTAAGACAAAAACTATGATTGCAAAATGGTTCTTGTGCCAGTGAGCACAGAATTAAGCAAACATAGTTCAGTTGTGTTAAATTCAAATATACTAACTGTTTTTAACAAAATCGAATTCACAGATTTTTTTTCAACCAAACATGTTTTTGAATAAAAAAAGGCAGTTACCATTACAATACATTTGAACTGATTTTATTAATATTTCAAAATGTCTCAGAAGTAATACAAGTTTTCAAAGATATGAAATATATTTATTATGCCATTTGCCTGCACAACATAAAACACTGATTACATAGCAAATATTTTGGAAATACTTCCTGAAACAAATCCCAAAATGTTCTTCTCCATTTCAAAATCGTCATTAGCTTAGACAGTTGGGTTTATATACTTTGAGCCAATTATCTGCTGTAGATTATTCAGAATTTCTTGCATAATTATATAAACTAAAATAACAAAATATCAGGTGTGATATTAGTTTTTTTTAGATAGAGACAGCATTTTATATGTTAAAGTGAGAAGATAGCTCAGTAAAGGAGTATAATAAGAAAGGCAGACATATTTCAACAGTTTTGAGTGAGCTGCTGAAAGGAGCTAGAAAAAGTTAACAGTGCAATTCCTGAGCACTAAGTGAGCAATATTGTCACTCATGAATAAAGAAAAATAACATTGTATAAACCAACTACAGACTCTACCTTCTGTATTTTTACAGTTAATTGAGCCTGGCTATCTTCAAAATATTAAGATTAGGTAAGCAATTGTTAAAACGAAAAGATTTGCCTCAAATGTCATTCCTCTGTGCATACATTATTTACATTGTTGTAGATTTATTTTTGCACCTTCTTTGGACCATTTGTCACTTCATTAGAAAGTATGGTACAAGAAAGCCTTACTTCCTGAATGTGTGTGTTCACTTTTCTGTGGGACTTCAACATCTTCTCTCCGACTATCTCAGTTTTGTTCCCTAGAGAAGGAGCTTGGTTCATCACATTTTAGGAGGGAGATTTGCTTCTCAGATTCAGGGTTTGACTGCTTTTTGGATATTTCTCTCTCAGTCTTTTCTGTGCTCCACACAACAACAGAACAATTCCTTTTTTCACTTGAGCATGGAGAGTTGGTGGTCTTTGCTGCTTTACTCTGCAGGACGACCGGGGATTTTGGATCCAACATGCTTGGCTCTTTCTGACGTTCATTGGCAGCAGGTTTACGACAATATTTAAAGGAATTTCCAGGATATGCCAATGTTGTGCTTGCAACTGGACTTGTCCCCCCACAGTGAGGCTTACTTTTTAACATTCCCAAAACTTCATAGCGGAAGCTAGAGATATCTTGCTTCAGCTCCTGGTGATTGAAAAAGAAAATAAAGAGAAGAAAACATTTATCATAACCATCCAATATAAATTACTAGGTCAATAACAATTTTGTTGTTATGTGTGTAAATGGTAAATAATTAGTAACAAAATGTGATTAAGTAGTACAACAACCAGACCAAAATATCATGACATGCATGCACCCTATTTTGTGTGACTGACTCAACTTAAAGGGGCATGTTCAAAACAGTAGCAATATGAAGTTTAACCTTAATTGTGTGGAAGCAAGATGTCGAATGGTTAGCCTCTATTTAAGGATAAAGGCAGAAAATGTTGAACCATTGGTTATAGTGGATTCCTTCCTGAATATGAGACTAAATGTTATAGTTCATTACAGACAGTGCTTAGAAAAGCAGGATAGTTTTATTAAGACATTGATATGAGAGAGGAAACTTAAAAAAATAACTTTTTTAAAATTTTAAAATTTTTTAGCAAAACTGACCTGAAATGCTTTAGAATATACCCTGAAACCAGGAAGACAAATAATGTGCAGGAACTGAATCATTTATTGCAACACTGACTTGCATTTTACACAAGTATTAGCTTAATTTGAAATATACTAAATTATTTTGCCGTGAATATAAAGCACTTAAAAGTAGGGCTTGAAGATATGACCAAAACTCATATGAAAATGTATTAATAAATTCAATCAATAAAATTGTTAGAAATCCAGTTTGTGTGGCCTGTTTGTGTGTCTCCGTTTTCCACCACCAGGAGGTGCCCTGTCTTCGCTGTCCCTCGATGCACACCTGCGGCTCATTGGATCATTATCTGGAGGAGTATTTGAGCAGTGGACTGTCACTACCTCAACGCCAAAGTGTTTGCCAGTTTTGGGTACTCTAGCCAAGCTGAGTTCAGCTGAGTCTAACCTAGCTTTGTTTCTCTGAGTCTAACAAGTCTTTTTGTCTTTGCTCCCCGGCAGGAAGCTTTCCTGTGTTACTGGATTCCTGGACCTTCTCTCCCCTGGAAGGAAGAACAGAGTTACACTGAGCAGGGAATAACCTCCACATGTTCTGTTCAAGAACCCATCGGAAATCCGAGTGACAGTCCGCTCCATTACTCCTCCGGGTCCAACACTTGTCAACCTGTCCGCCCTCCAACGTGTGCGCTATTCTCTGGATTTACTACACAGACTGGATTCAAGGACTAACAAGGTCCCCCTCCTAACGCGAGTCCTGTTCTTGCAAAATCTAAGTGCTTCCAAGATTCCCACGGTACCTGAACTGACCACTGAACTTCCCTTCTCACTTCCAGTTCCGGGTTACCAGCTCACTGAGTTCCAGATCCAATTCCTGTTTAACCACTTCAATAAACCTGTTAAACTTTTTCCGTGCTCTTTGAGTGGTTTCTCTGCATGTGGGTCAGATTCGTTAAACCGATCTTGACAAAAATATCATTTCAATATCAATATAAACAATATATATAAACCAAGATCTCAACACATGCATGTAAAAATGTATGTCAAATATGTGGCCATGTTCATAAAACTCTTAGAACATTTTAGAAATATTTGCTTTAAAAACAAAACACATAAAACTACATAAAACTGAGTGCCAGTTTAGCTTTTCTCAATAAACCTTCTCCCTGTATCATCTTTTCCTTCTCTCAGCTACAACACATAATCCTCCAATTAATAATACATTTTTGTCCAACTGAAAAGTGACACAAAAGGTGAAACAATTGCAATAACATCAGTAAACATTTGTCAAATTGGTTTCATGCAAACAAAAAATGTCATGGAGGGACAGAAATTTTTTTTATTTTAATTAAACAGAAGACTGCTAAGGATAATATGTTTAAGAGTATGTTTTTTTAAACCTTAATTTTACCAGGAAAGCCTTTTTGAGGTTGAAATCTCTTTTTCAAGAATGACTTTTGCAACACAGCAGCAGAGCAAGCCGGATTCAGCAAACCTAACTGTTAAGACCACGTTGTTCAAAGCATGTTTAAAAAGTTACAATAATGTAACAATAAATTTTATATTTAAAATCCCCAAATCAAATAATACATTGACAGACAGGTGCAGGTCTGTCCAAGTCATCCAACATTTTCTTAAAATCATCCAGAAGCTTCTGGTCCAAGCTTCATATAAAAATCCCTTTTTCCCATTTCAGTTCTCATCCTTGGGAATGAAAATAATAAGAACCGCCGAGAGCAAAGACTTTAAAACCCCTTTATCTTTAGCTGGAGAAGAGTTCAGAGGTAGGACAGAAAATAATGTACATGTAACCAGTCACATGCCAGTATCTCAGCCTTCATAAGAATAATGATCACCATGTTGATATAACACACAATGATAAGTTAGTCACTGGATCAAAGCAAAAATATGCAAAGGAACTTTTGGAGGTCAATTACAGGTACCAGAAATCAGTTGACTAAATGCAGCACAGATAAACCACAATTCTCAGAAGCAAAAACTCTAAACTGTTTATCAATCATGAGAATATCTTTATCTGCATTATTGTTTTTGTTAAACTGCAAGTGTATATTGCTTCCCTAACTTTTTTAAAGTGACAGATTTTTATTTTATTTTTCCAAAATAGAATAGAAGAACATAGAAAAATGCATTTTTTGTCCTAAAGGGCATAAACCAGGAATGATGTATTCTCAATGCAGTTGCAAGTATAGCAGTGAAAGCTCTTATGAAAATATATCAATCACTCACGCACCAAAAATAAAAGTTGTTAAAATTACATTTCTACATACCTTGAAGTTTTCCTCTGTCAATCCTTCTTCAGTTTTGGCATCTCTAATCATTGCCGCAACATAGCGCTTCACAAGGTTCTTTAAAACCTCCTAAAAATGTCATCAGTATTTCAGACAAATTCCTATCCTTATTTTTGAAAGAATTATGATAAAAAAAAATAAAATACAACAAACCTGATATTCATGGTTTAGTCTGACATTTTCTGCTGCTCGCATCTATGAATAAAGAACAAGCAAAAGTAGCAATTATTCCTCTTTGTTGTTTAACTAAAGTGTTTTCTTTACATGCCCTTTGAAAACAAAAGTGCTCATGATACACATTAAGGCATCTTTATAAGTTCCTTGATATATTAGGTTATTAGATCTAGGCCTGATTATTTTTGAGTAAAGATTTTAGGAAGTGTAAACACTCACAATGCTCCTTACCCCCAAAGTCTCAAATGAGTCAAAGGATTTTTTGCTGGATTTCTTGAACAAATTTGTTTGAATCCACTTTAATAAATAATACACTGATTTTGGGCTTGGTATGATATTGAATGGGGATGGTAAAGTCCCGCCTTCTTCAAAATAGCTCATCCATAACTTTGTCCTTGCGAATTTCCACTCTATGTCTGCATGATCCTGAGAAAAAGGAATAAATAATAGTAAGTGGGTGATGAATCTTGAATAAAAAGTCTTTAAAAGATAGATGGATTGTCTGGAGCACTCACAGCAATGTGCTGGTAGGAGTTGTTCATCATTGCAATGAGCATGTTCAGAAGTACAACCAGGGAGATTATATTGTAGGTGCCAAACATAGTAGTGCCCACAAATTTGGTAAATGTATGGTTTGCTTGTACATTGGTGACATGGAGAGCAATCAGACCAAACACAGACCAGAACAGTGACTGAAGGGTTTCAAACAACCTGAGAGATGAACAAGCAAAAATGAATTAAAAAAATTACCATTTGTATGTTTCATTTTATTTCTAAATAATAAAATGTATCAAAAGGGAAATAAGGACTTTAATTACGATGAAAAGGCATTATTTTGAGTTTGGCAGCGAATCCCTGTGCAGTTATTAACACCATCTGTTTTATAATAAAAATAGAGTTGATGAAGACCATTGGCAAAGGCCAAAAGCACAAGACAGTAGATGAACAGAAACTTGAGGATGTCCAGAAGCATGCGGCCCAATGAAATCTGTAAGGGGCCTAAATGCGAGTTGGCAGTGAAAAGACTGATCAGACGTAAGGAACTGAAGATGTTAGCAATGGCAAATAATGCTTCTGCTATCAACGTTGGATGAAACGTTTCCCAGTTGTTTCTTTGGTCGTATCCGCTGTGCTGTTAAGAAAAATAACAATTCTATTACCAATGATTGGTTTGCATGATCTGTTAAATCAAACTAGTTTGAATTACCTTTGTATATGCAACAATTTTTAGTGAAATAGTTGCAAGATACAAGGAGTTCATTATGAAGTCCATTATGTTCCACCAATCATCCATGTAATCCTTTAAACCACTATCCCACATTTGTTTGATCTCGGCCCATATGAAACCTTTAAGAGATAAGCATAAAACAGGTTTCAAGTGGAGTTTTAAGATTTTAAATCCCTGGATAAGGCTGCCTAAGACGATACAAAGTAAAACAGATTAAAATAAAGAAAATATCAACAATTTCTTGTCACACATATTACAAAAAACAATATTTATGGAAAGCACTTAATTTGCATTTTTGAAATGATTTTACTGATAAAGGATAACATATATACATGCAAATAATGAACAACAGGCTGCATGTATTGTTACCAAGCACCCAAGGCAGGATCATCCATTCTATAGAGCTGGGTTTTGGGCCCTTATAGTTTGCAGCTGGACGGTCCTGGTCATCAGAGTCAATATGCTGCGAAGCCAAGAAGAGCAGGATGAGAAAGGTCAAGTAGGACGAAGTGTGGCAGATAAACTTGATGAAAGGTTTACGGATGAATTTCCCATAGCGACTCTTTGGAAAAATCAAGTAGAAAATAGAAAACAAAGGAAAGAGGAAGCCAATGAAGATGCAGGTGACGAGCTTCACTGCCCAGTGACGCCTCCTCCAGCCTGGGAATTCATCATACCACCGAGATGCAAGAAGCTGCTGGCAGTTGGGTTGAGCAACGAACTAAGGAACAGAAAGATTAAAAAAAAGGTAAAGGATTAAAATTTGAAATATACTCTACTTCGTTTGTTCTTAAAAATACATTTAGAAAATAGCAAATCATGTAAACTGCATTGAACTCAAATATTTTGAATCGGTACCGGTAAGTTTTCCACCTTTGTCCTGTACTGGCTTGTGAGATTTAGGTATCTTTCTTTTTGACTGTAAATCTGCCAAAGTGAATATTGAAAAAGATGGAAGATAAAGTGCTTTGGGTAATGGGGATAAATGTTTCGGGCAGCACTGCCACCTCACACAACATGAATATGATAGACAAATTTTGCAGATGATTTTTGTGTGAAAGAGAATGTGTGTTCTGGCTGCTCAGTGGAGTTGGGATGCTACCTGTTAAAGTCTAGGTCCCAGCATCATCATAAGAGCATCTACTACAGGTTATACTTTTTGATTTTACTCATAACAGCCAGCTAAATATACATTGTCTCATAATGATTAGCAACAAATACATGTACAGGTCCTTCTCAAAATATTAACATATTATGATAAAGTTTATTTTCCATAATATAATGATAAAACTTGAACATTCATATATTTTAGATTCATTGCACACTAACTGAAATATTTCAGGTCTTTTATTGTCTTAGTACAGATGATTTTGGCATACAGCTCATGAAAACACAAAATTCCTATCTCACAAAAATAGCACATTTCGTCCGACCAATAAAAGAAAGTGTTCTTCATACAAAAAAGAAACCTTCAAATAATTATGTACAGTTATGCACTCAATACTTGGTCGGGAATCCTTTTGCAGAAAGGACTGTTTCAATGCAGCGCGGCATGGAGGCAATCAGCCTGTGGCACTGCTGAGGTGGCATGGAGGCCCAGGATGCTTAGATAGCGGCCTTTAGCTCATCCAGAGTTGTTGGGACTTGCGTCTCTCAACTTTCTCTTCACATTAACCCACAGATTCTCTATGGGGTTCAGGTCAGGAGAGTTGGCAGGCCAATTGAGCACAGTGATACCATGGTCAGTAAACCATTGAATAGTGGTTTTGGCACTGTAAGCAGGTGCCAGGTTGTGCTGAACAATGAAATATCTTCATCTCCATATAAAGCTTTTCAGCAGATGGAAGCATGAAGTGTTCCAAAATTTCCTGATAGCTAGCTGCATTGACCCTGCCCTTGATAAAACCCAGTCGATCAACACCAGCAGCTGACATGGCACCCCAGACCATCACTGACTGTGGGTACTTGACACTGAACTTCTAGCATTTTGGCATTTCCTTCTCCCCAGTCTTCCTCCAGACTCTGGCACCTTGATTACCAAATGACGTGCAAAACTGAGCAACAGTTCAGTGCTGCTTCTTTGTCGCCCAGGTCAGGCACCTCTGCCGCTGTTATACAAGGTATAATTTTTACCTAGTGATGTCAATTGGGGAGAGCATTACCTTGTTTATAACCACTAATCTTGCTTAGACAATCAAATGGCAGCACTTTACACTGAATTGTTTTTTTATTAGTGAATCCGTTGTGTTGTTGTGTCTGCTATTAGTCATTCGCTCAGCTTACTATGACATCATATTTCACTAAACAAACTAAACAAGGTATTTCATTGTTGACTCAATTATTCTAATAACAATCAATCAAATTATCTTCAAAAAAAAAAGGGAAGACATCAGCCCACCAATAAAATGCTTTGGACTTGGTTAATGTGATTTGCCCTGATTTACTCTGTGATTTGGCTGCAGTATTATTCAGACATTTGTCTGAATCACTAATTCTTTAGTCCCGTCTTTTACAAGTTTCATATTTTCTCTGAATCTAGATACAACTTTAAAAATAGAATTTAAAAAATGGAAGCCATTGTAAATCATTTACTGAATGTGGCAGGTGTTTTATTTTTAATGAAACCTAAAAATCTATCTATCCCAATAGGGGTTATACCTAATTCTTTCTCTGTAATGGTATGGTAAAACCTTGCTGAGGCATGCTTTCTTTTAAGAATGGCAACTGTTTTTTGTTTTTTTTTCTATGTGCAAATGAACCCCATACAATAAAGTCCTGAACTTGAATTTGATCAGAAAAAGCCATGAACTTTAGCTTTTCAAAATTGGTTAATTGGCTGATGATTAGATCAAGTGACTTTGATTATTTACATGGCTGCTGCTAATAAAGGGGACACGAGTCCCTTAATCTTCATCTTTTTACATTGCTCTACATGTCTGTGGCAGTTAGAGCTGACCTATTGCTGTTACTTTTGATTCAAATAAAGAGTTAATAAAAGAGCCAATGAAACGACAGAATGACAACTGAACATACCAAAAGCAGGTAGCAGCATTACAACACAGAGCTCATACACATGTTGCATAAGGGAAATACCTGACGCACATTTTATATTTATTTCTTAGCTGAAAGATGACTTTTATAAGCCACTCCTATTTGCTTCAACAGCTGCATGTTTTTTAAAAATATATAAAAAATCATGCAAATCTTTCCAGTAATATCAAGGTGGAGAGTAACAGGGGCTATGGCTTTGCGTAGTGCAATTTAATGCTTTATTGCACCATTACACTGAACATGACATACTAAGTAAAAAAAAAAAAAAAAGAGTGGGTACTGTATGTGAAACTAGATGTTAAAAGGTTTGTATATTCTGTAGTTTTTATTTATTTTTGTCATGACTACTTTTTTTCTCAATGCATCTATATTTTCACGATTTCCTGCAGCTTTGACAGGCCATGGATGTAATCTACAAAGCAGGGTTTAAAGGCCATAAATGGTCCCTTCCTCATTAAAATGTTATGAGTTTGAATTTCAAGGAAATGGTTGTTACATCTTCCATCATTATACCCAATTATCTAATCATCATGGGGCTGACTAAAAGGTTCTAGTGTAATGCATTGTTAAGAGCCAGACTGGCAATTACATGTTGCTCTAAACTCCCAGAGGAGGTCTCCACCCATCTTTAAGCCATTTACTGCCCATCTTAGCACTTTTCTTATCCTTTGCTCCACACTGATCAAATCATGTAATACCAGTTTCTTCTTCTACTGGTTAAATTGTAAATTATGCCTCTTCTAAGTCTGCACAGCAACGTTATTTCACAAAATTATATAATTTTGTTGATTCTGTTAAATTGGAGAGACCTGAATGACTTATGTCAAATTTAAAATAGTTGTTGTCATAAAAAAAAAACAAAAAAACATACCTCCTTCTGGGAATATTTGATTGCCAGTTTTAAGCGGGCAAGGTCATTGGTGTTCTCATCCATCAGAGGATTGATGTTATCTCGGTAATTCAGAATTATATCCAGCTCTTTGGAGCTTCGAGTCTGGTCCAGAAGGTCCTTTGCAAATTGTTTGCACATATGGGACAACTCTTCATACTCTGATTTGAACTCATTCTCCACTGTGCTGAGCTCCTTCAGCTCCCAGCTGAGCTGGAATGCTGTGAGGAACGGATCTTCACTGGAGAGGGCAATGAGAGATGGGCTGGAGAGGGCCTTGTAGATATTAAGACGAGAGCGTGAGTTACGCAGGCTGTCCACGTCCGAGTTTGACATGCAGTCCACACAGTTGCAGCGCACAGCATGTGGCTGAGGTACGGAAACACCTCGTTGCAGAAGCAGTTTAATGATCTCATAGTTGTTCGTCTGAGCTGCAAGGATTATTGGAGTGATGTCTGGAGTGAAGTCTGAAAACTGTCTGTCCTGTAGAATAGGGGGGATCTTGTATGGACCAAGGAGAGAAGAAAACTCATGAGTGGATAGGGAAATAATACAATTCAAATATACAAGGTCTGTATGGGATAGCTTCAGAAAAATAAAAGAGGAAAAAAACACTTTTAAACCTTTTACATGATCAGTGTATCAACCCTCCAGACCACTCAGGTCTTCTGGCTCAAGCCTGCTCTGCATACGTAGAACCAGAACTAAACATGTAGAAGCAGCATTTAGTTCCTATGCTCCAATTATCTGGAACAAACTTCCAGAAAACTGTAAAAGTGCGGAAAGCCTGAGTTCCTTTAAATCAAGACTAAAAACACATTTGCTTAGGATTGCCTACGACTGTTCTAGTAAAACAGTTCAACTGAAACATCATTAGTTCAACTTTTTTATTTTCTTTAGTCCAACTGTTTTTAATGTTCTTTTTTGCTTCTGCATTGTTTTATTTTTTTCCTACTTGCTTTGATTTTGTTTTTTTCCCCTATATTTTAATCATGTAAAGCACTTTGCATTGTCTTTGTACTGAATTGTGCTATACAAATAGCCTTGCCTTGCCTTGCCTTGATCCAAACCAACTGTCTGAAAGGACCTAATTGATGCTTTCTGACTAAAATTATCATCTATCAGTAAGCAACTAGCTAATTGCATGTGGTTAGGCTGGCCTCAGGATGTGTTCCTGGCAGAAACCATGATGAGTGTTTTTGTTATGTCTATTTTTTTTTTATCTCTGGATTACAAAAAACACCTTTTGGAGATTATGTTAGTTGTATTTTTGCTCCAAAATCTTAAAAGCAAGGACACTGAGCACTATCATTTGGGTAATTATCCAAAAATGTCGGCCATAATAAAAAAAATGGATATCCTTTAACAAGAATCATACCCTTTAAAATAATTTTATATTGTTTGGTTTTGCCCAAATAAAATAAAAAAAGAGTGAAGTGCATTTGATTTCAGCCCCTTTAATTCAGATACCCCTAAGTGAAACTCAGTGTCAATAATTACCTTCAAATATTTCCTAATCAAAGGTATAATTAGACCGATTTAAACTCAGTTAAAGCTGTTAATAAATGAAATTAAAGCGTTTTACATAGCTCAGAACAGCATTTAGTCAATTGTTGAAAATAAGGTTCAGGAAATTGAAAAGTCAGTCTTACCCTGTAGTTAGTGATATTAACTGCAATCACTTGAATAAATGAAAATCTACATCTGTAGTTTTATAAACAGTAAATACACTTATCAGATTTTTTTATCACCTGTTTTTCTCCACGTGGTTTCTTGTGATTTAGTAGCAGTTCCACTGCTCCTACTACTTCTTTGCGTATTGCGTGCAGCAGAGCATCTCCCAAGTGTATGTTATAACTGAGCAGGAGCTCTATTATCTCCAGGTTCTCGTTTTCAATGGCAATAAGAAGGGCCGTGCGTCCCAGGGGGTCAATGCAGTTGATGTTGATCCTGAAGTAGATCTCAGCCTCATCCAACGCTTGCTTTACACTCGCATAATCCCCTCTTTCGACGGCCCCCAGGTAGACTTTCTCCATGGGAGAGAGCTCAGCCTCCGCTCGCACAATCCGCAGCGGGAGGCGGTCATTATATGAGGAATTGTCCGTTTTCTTGTAAAATAGTTGAGCCATTTTCACAGCCAAGGTGCGTAATTTCTGAAAGATACGGTGCAAAAAAGTTCAGCATTTGCTGATACACACCTGTTGATCAATTAGGGCCTACATTAATTGAATTTTTTAATCTTAAAATCGAATATATAGCCAAACTTAAGCATTATATTGCCATGGAACGTCTACAATTATTTTTAATTGAATATATTTTATTTAAAAGATGTTTCCGGTAAATATTGAAAGTTTATAATAAACACACTGAAAGCCTTATAGAAGTTTTATAAATGTTTTTGTTAATTTCTTTCGATGAAAAAACTATATTCTATAGTTTTACATATATTTATAATCGAATTGGTAAATTAAATCGTGTAGGAAAGAAGAACTTTACCGCCCGCCTGTTGCTCCCTGGGTTTGATTTAAATAAATCCCTCGTTGGAAACCTGTTCCCAGATGAGGAAGTTAACGGCTCTTTTCCTCTTCTTTCCAATCTTCATCAAACCACCTGCAGCTCGCGCTCTTCATCATCCTGCCCAACCCTTCGGATGTTACAAACTCTATGTTTTTCCTGTTAAACTGACGCGTTCACTGATGCAGCGTGACACATCCGCTCCAGGCTGCTAAAACTGAGTGAGCAAGCACCAACGCCCCTTCAGTCTCATTTTGTTGTTATAAACAACATACGTACGGAAGAGTCACTGAAAAAAAAAAAAGGTTAACTGATTTTTAAATTTTATTTCAGTAGCCTATATTATGAGAAAAACAAAATTCAGAATTCTGACTTTAATTTCATAATTCTGACTTTTTTCTCAGAATTTTACTTTAATCTCAGAATTCTGACTTTTTTCTCAGAATTCTGACTTTAATCTCAGAATTCTGATATTAATCTTATAATTCTGACTTTAAATCTCAGAATTGTGACTTTTTTCCTCATAATTCTGACTATAATCTCATGATTCTGGCTTCTTTCTCAGAATTCTGACTTTAATCTAAGAATTCTGAGAAAAAAGTCAGAATTCTCGAATAAAAGTCAGAATTCTCAGATTAAAGTCAGAAATCTGACTTTAATCTGAGAATTCTGACTCTTTTCTCAGAATTCTGAGTTTAATCTCATAATTCTGATTTTAATCTGAGAATTCTGACTGAATTCTGACAGCTAACAAACATGTTAGCATCAAGTTGTAGCTATATCTGTTTTAGAGACTAGCTGTCTTGTTTTAATCGCCTTCTGCTCTTCCATTAAAGAAATACCATCACCGGGGACCCCTCAGGCACGTAAAAAGTTGCCTAATTCCTTCATTTTCCACCAATGTGTTAACTTGTATAGAATTGTATTTGATGTTGAACTAAAAAGGCTGGAGCCATGGATGTCTAATCATCTGCTAACATGTATGATATAAAATAAGATAATGTGGTAGACTAGAGATGTATAAAACGCCTTTTTAACTGTTAATCGGGCCTCTTCCTGAGAGGTGAAGGTGAGCAGCTGCCATTCTGTAACCCTAAGTAATTTCTCTGATCTGAGTAAGATTATAATTTCTATAAGAATCTGTTGTCATGTCTCCTGTTTATTTAATACATATAAATTATGAAGTGTTATTTAAAGACTTTGTCCCGAGTGATCTCTTTTCAGAGAAAAGAAAGAGATAGAGTGTCAAGGTGCATACACAGAAACTATCTTTAACAAATATTTGTTAAAACAAAATCAAAATAAAATCTACAATTTTAGGTTTCTGTTGTGTTATCCTTAAGTTAAGAGACAAAAAATGGATGGTTAGGATGGCATGTGGCTTTTAGTCAGTCACGTCATTACTGAAAAGTATTGATTCAGATAAGAAAGTGGTGAAACTGAGTGCTAAGCCCTGCATTTGTAATGTGTTTACAAACAGATGTGTATGACAATATAGAGCGCAACATTTTGTTTTGTCATTTCAGTTCAGATTTGAAAAATAACAACTGCAAATTAACCTGGTCATTCCCTAAATATTAATAAAGTTCAACAATTACCCTTACATTGTATTAAAGCACTAAATCTTATCATTTGGATCAGAATCGAAATCCCCTTCATGAGGAAAAATTTCATGGAAAGACAAGGAATTTGACTTTTTTTTCATCACAACACCATATACATTTTTGGGGAATTTTTTGCAGTTTTTCTTTCTGATGAAAAATATATCCTGTTGATCTCTCCCTCACATCTGTCTGAGGTTTAAACTGACACCTTTGCAACGAAAGGTGTCAAAAAGGAGAATTCTACCACCCTATATTTACATTGAGAGTTAAATACATTTTTGAAGACACAAGTTTTTGTCTGACAACATCAAAACAAGAAACCTTATCCAACAGTGTAAAAAATGTAACATGTGATGGTTTTTCTAAAATGCAAAAAAGAATGTACAACTTGAAGGGGACACAGGAGGGCATTCATTCAAACAGAGAGGTTATTGATACTGTTAGAACAAATTTCATTATTCAGTTAGACCTGACATAATCTGCCCTTTTAGTTATCTCAATGAATTCTCCTAGAAAAACTCTAAATTAGATAATTTCACTATAATATTTTCTCTGTTTTTGAGTTTGTATCCTTCAAACCTTAACATAAATCTGACCCTGTTCTCTTAATCTTTCATCTTTATGCCGCAAGAAAACTTTTTTTTTTTTTGACGTTTCTTTTTAATACCTTTACAGATGATCTAGCTTTTGGTAATAGAAGAAGATGAGAATTAAAACCATGGGAAACCAGACATGTATAGACATTAATGCAATGCATCACCTCCTATTGATTTTTGATATATTCTGATATATAATATATTGGCAATAATCATTGTATTGTATCATAAGTTTAATCCTGCTCAACAATTTTTTATTTTTCTTTATTGATCTTGCATCGCATTATCATAGTCAGGCTAAATGTCACCTACTGAAAGTTTCATGCTGTATCCAGAAGCTAGTGCAGCACAAACGGGTTGTTAGGCTACGGTTTTATCTCCTATGTCCCTACCTGGAGGGCAGAGGGAGATAATATAGGAGCAGCTAATTGGTACTTGAGTTAGGACTAATACTGTTTCTATACAATTTTATGTCAAATTTGCAGTTTTATGGTGAAGAGCAGAAATTAAAACAAAAAAGTAAGATGACTGATTCTATAAACCCTCATGTATAGTCTAAAATAGCCCGGGGTGTTTGTGTGTGAAAACAGATATTTTGAGAGCCCAGTTAGTAAATAGATTTAATTTATTTCTATAGCACATTTTTACAGTTAGGATGTTACAAAGTTCTTCAAAAAACTGGAACACAACTTAATGCACAGCATAATCCAATACAGAATATAAAAGCTACAATCACAAATGCATACCATGCAAGTTTGAGTCTGATTAAAAGCTCCTTGGAGTTTTTACAGGCAATGCATTCCGCAGTCAGGATGCAGCAGCTTGGACAGATCAGACTCCTTCAGTTCTGACATGGAGGTTGGGGACTACTGCTAAATTGGTTTTAATTTCATGACATTGGACTGCTCATTGGTTAGCAAAGTTTATAGAAAATATTTAAGCAATCAGCCAGAAATTGGAGTGGGGGAAAAAAAACAAATGTGTTGTACCCCTTCAAGAACCTGTTTCATCCCGAGGAGCTTGCTTAACAAGACTTGTTAGATTAAAGGAGAGATTCAAGACTGAGAAAGGATGATGGGTTTAGAGTTACCAAAAAGGTGAATAGTTTGCTGTTTCTTGAGCCTGGGTTGTAAGTGACTGTGATGTTAAACCACAAAAAAAACAAAAAACAAACATAATTTTCTCAGGATCAAGGTGTACGACTGACTGTAGGTATTGAAGATTTATTATTTATCCAAAAAATAACTGACTTTTCTGTGCCTTCCCCGATCCTCCAAGGCTTAATGGTCTACAGTACAGTAGCTCTCTTCATAATTCCTTTCTGTAGGTGAACAGCATTAAACAAATCCACATGGGTACTGTCTGCCATCCAATGATGAAGCTCTGGAAAGAATGGCGTTAACTTCGCAGTCTGATGCACAGGGAGGAAAGATCAGTAAATCTGAGAAATGCTGAGAAATGCTCTGGAGTGTGGGAGAGGGCATCCCTGAAGAGGGTACTGGCAGTTAAGGTCGTGGAGACTATAGAGAGAACATGCGGACCAGAGTTAACACAGGAACTTTTGACTTTAGAATTCACACTTGGAAATTTGCAGGTAGGATGATTTAGTGTTTGGGCAATAGAGATTTGATGTTGAGCTAAAAGCTTGAAATATATAACTATTTTGCCTTATTTTAAAAGAGTCTCTTGTTTTTAAAGGGTGGTCCATAAATTATGCCACAGAGTCTAAATTATCTAAACAGTTATTGATTTGAGATTCAGGCAAATTACCAAGTGAAATAATATTTTACCAAATGCTTTACTTCTTGGGTTTGCATTGTGAATTGGTTTGAACACATTTAGATTGCTCTAATTTAATTAAAAGCTAATTCGACTTCATTCCAAACCCTAAATGTTGGTTCTCAAACTAAAATTCTAAAATTAATTAATCAAAACTGTGATATCATTGCATTGTTTTATTGATTATTTTTTTGTAACTATTTTCAGACCGTTTCCTGTGTGTACATAGTAGCTACTTAGTTTAATTGAATTTTCTAGTTCAGTCAATAGTTTTTAACTGAAATATGTTTGACTTGGAGTTGAATGATGTTGGTAATCGTTTATATTTCCAATGGAAGTCGTTGAATTTATTTCATATGTCTGCAGAGTTGACTCTTTGGTTGAGTGGTGGTATCACAGGTACTGTAATTGCTAATGGGCGCAGCCAATTTCAAATGTGTTCTGGTCTCCATGGGAGTAGAGATTACTAAGGTTAGTGTCAGAACCATGAGAAGAGTAAAAACTAAAAAAGTAGAGAGCCTTATCACTATTCATGTAAACAAAACAGTCTGGCATATACCGTCTGGGATCCAGCTGCTCTTCACACCCCTCTGGACCATAAACACAGACACTCACCAACCTGCACACAGTTTTCTGGATGATAAATCAAGCACAGCCAATTGCACCGAGATGCTAAATATCCACCAAACCTCCTGTTTAGAGAAAGCAATCTGCAGAACTCATTGTAGAATTAGTAGCCGTAAATACATAAAAGGATTTTAGAAGACAGAACAGATTATTTTATCATTAGTCAGGTTAAAGTGATCAGATTTAAAGTCTGGAGTGACCCACCATGTCAATTGTCAGCTGAAGACAATTTTATGGAAAGCATTTAAGATATAGCTCATGAAAAGAAGGATGGATGTCCTTTAAGCTCTTTGTTGAATTTTCATTTCCCTAAAAGCCCATAGTCCTCACACAAAGTAGAAAGCATCCACATGGGTACCAGCTGTGTGATAAAGCACAGGATCTAAATGCAGACTCACAGAGTGAGGTAACCAAAACATTTTTATTAGCTGAAGATGCTACATTGACAGGGAATCCAGTCAAATTTAGACCTAACAACAGCAACTAACAAAACCGGTTGGGAAGAGAGTTTTTATGAACAATGAAAAAAACAGGAAATCTGTTTTCTGAGGGAGGATAATGATCGATTACACAGATGAAGCAATTAACAGACTATGACTAGATGTGTGGGGGGGAGTAGGAAGCAATGTGAGAAGTAGCAGAACACAACAACCTCTAAACTAAAACCAGAATACAAAAGAAAATAAACAAAAGGCAGTAAAATAGAAAGATACTGAATAAAAAAACAAAACAATGGAAAAGGTCTAAAAAAAAAAAAGCTATGGTTATGCCATTAATCTTTTAGAATTAGAATCATTAGACTGTCACAAGTACAAAGTGTTAGGTTTCTGTTTCTGCTATATTTTTCTTTTATATTCAGTTTTGCTTTGCTCTTTGTTTTATAGGTTTTTATGGTTTAATTCTTATTTTGCTGTGTTCTCTGGTTTATTCTTAGTAACTGTTTCAGTCTTGGCTCTATTTTGTTTTTCCTTTTGAGTTTACAGTTTTGCTCCATGTGTTATTTTCCTAGTGGTCCCAAGAAATAAAAGAGGGTGGTTTCAGTCCACCAACCTCTGGGTTATGGACCCAGCATGCTTCCGCTGTGCCATTCTGCCTTTACTGGCAATACTCTTTCCTTTTTAAGCAGCAAGATGAGGTGGATTTCTTTTTATTATTATGTTACTGCCAAGTTTCTATAATTTCAAATCCTATACATATCACATTAAAATCTTATCATTTAGGAGTACAGGAATCAATCGGTTAAGGAGAAGTAGAATCCTCTATGAGAGTCTCTGATGAAGAGACAGCTACACTGCAAAGTGAACTTTGCATATCCTCTAAAATATAATTCAAGCTTTGTTAAAGTACATACTTTTATTTGTATAAATGTTAAAATCTCTCTTGTTAACTTTAATTCTATACTCCATTATTAAATTTTGAAACAAAATATCAACTGGCTACTGTCATCTCATGAGTCTGATGTTCTTTACTCATATTGTCTTTACAGAATTCTGTAGTGGTGAAGCAAAATAAACAGCATTAGGATTGAAATGCAAGAAACTTTCTTTTTTCATAGAGTTGTAATAAAATTTGTTTTACAACTGTACAGATGTATTTTGTGTATCCTAAATGCATGAATAAAGATACATAATATTCGTATTTGTTGACACAGGCACAGGAAAAGCAAATACTTGGACTGCAGTGAGAGGAAGTTTTTTAGAACATTCCGTTTTTTGCTGCAGTGGTAGCAGATAAAAGTCAGAGACAGCAATCTATTACTAGTTACAGCTCTTAACTTAGCTTTCTTTTGCTTTCAAATTAGGAACTGATTGATTTAGCAAGCATGGTTATAAAACATTCCTAGCTAAGGTATTAATGTACAGACCCTTCTATCTACTGTGAAGGCTGTAGGGTTTTTTTGATCACAAATGCATGTTCTCTGGAGGTCATGTTGTCTGCTGTTTACAGCACTCCCTTTTATAAAATTCAAGTCTTTTTTCAAATTAAAGTGGTTTCAAGCAACACAAGGATGTCAGCTGCTCTACTCCTCAGCTTCCACAATGACTAATGTTCTTTGCTGATAATTGCAGTGTGGTCAGCACGCTTTATGATGTGGGTGAAGGCTAAGATGGCAGAACAATCACGTGTCAGCAATATGAGCAGGAATGGGCTGAGTACACCCCCTCCGGCTGAGCTGATCTTCACTATGAGGGATTTTATTCTATTACTGCCAGTCCTGACAGTCTAGCATCTGGGTATTAAAAAGAAAAAAAAGATCCGGATCTCTTCACAGCTGGTAAGAGTTTGCCTCCAACAGCTGCAAGACTGTAAAATGATTGTAATTAACAATAATTATCAGTGTCTCCAGTTGGCATAGGTTTGGATCCAAAACCTTTGGTGGGATCCAGGCATGTTCAGAAAGGAAATCTCTATAGACATTTTTCAGTTGCTCAGCAGTTCTTCAGAACATCCCTTTGTATGCCGTCTGGTACAGTGTTGTGGTTTAAAAGAAACCCCTGAAGCTGGCATACAGCCTTATTTCCAGGCCATGTGGGGATAATAAAGCCTGCTGTTGGGGTTATCAGCCTGAGATGAACCCTTTCCTCTGCTGAGCTAGTTAGTAATTTTAAGGCTGTCACAGTCCTTACCGATTGTTTTATATATCTTTTTTGTCAGCAAAATGACTCAACAGTTTATTTCAGTCTGTCTCAGTTTTCCTTCGAGATGCATCTTCCCTGCATTTCTCTTTCTTCTATGTGCTTAAGGCAACAAAAACAACTCCAGACAGATGGGAGATCTCTGCCTCCTAGCATGGGAGTTTAGGTATGATACTCAGTAGCTTTACCACAGGCACTTGTGCTTATTTTTTTTTTTTATCTGTGAAAGCCTTTGAGCATATCTCCACACTACAGTGCCTCACTTCTCTCATTTAAAGCCTATGAACATATAACAGCATCAAACTCAATAATTTAACTTTGCAAAAGATTTTCTGTACCATCTAAAGTTGGCAATGTCTTTATATATGAGAAAATAGGTCTAAATTTAAAAAGAAACTGCTCTGCACTGCAGGAAATATACAAACATGCAATATTGTTAAAGGAAAAAATATATTTCTTTAAGAAACAGGTTGAAGCAGTAGCTACAAATAAAGGAATTTGCCACTAGATGGCAGTAAAATCTCTCAGTTTTTCGTTATATTTTCAAGGTGGTGCCTTTTTTCTTTTGTTTTCATATATTCAAATGATTCCTGAGTTCTCTGACACTTAGAGGGTTAAAAAAAAAGTTGATTAAATTATAAATGTTGAGAAATAACAACACAAAAAAGGGTCTTTTTTGATCTGTGTTGTGTGTGTTTTACAGGGTTTTTCTCTTTTTTGTGGTTTTTTGTTTGTGTGTGGGGAGAACTTTTTTTTTGCCCCAGTGTTTTGTGTTTTATGTGGTGTGTACTGCCCAGGTTTCTTTCTTGTTTCTAAAAATGAACTCTGATGCAATAGCCAAACCAGCAGCAGCGGTTTGTAGTCATTAAATAGAGATTTGAGCTCATTAGTCCTGTCAGCATCAGTGATGAGAGTACACAGCTGCTGTTTGCAAACCTGAATAAAAATATGATTAAATGTTTATGGCAAACCTTCAAATGTCTCTATTTACAAAAATATTCATACAAATATTCTTCTGTATGCATTCTTTTATTCGAATTATCAATTGCGGTTTGGAAAAGTATTCCTACCCTCTGCACTTTCATCATTTTGCCACACTATAATCACAAAGTTCCCTGCATATAGTGAAATGTTATACTGTACCATATATTACCACAAAGTACAGCGGTACTTTGTGTACACTAATGCCAGTGGGGCTAAATGTATGCAGGGCATGCTTTAGTGACAATGGCTTTCTATCTTTCCTTTCCCAGTCTAGTTAGTGAAAATTGTTATTGTGCCAGTTTATAAGCTTTTCTGCAGATACTTAATTGAATTCAGTTTTGGATATTGACCTGGGCATTCTCACAAATGAATAGGATTTATTCGTATCCATTCCTTTGGAGTTTTGGCCAAACATAATTAGGACTGTAAATGTCTGTGAGCCTTAATCAGATCGTGGTTGTAAAGTCTGAAAGCATTCTTTTATTTAGCATGTTCTAGTTTAATACGTTTTCTGTTCCATAAAAAAAAAATAATCCCGAGAGATGCTATAATATTATTTTCATTTTCAGACAATGCAGAGATCAGTTACCTCTGTATCTCTCTGTAGAGGAAGCACCGATGTGTGAGAGTATTGTTAATGTCTGTTTGCAGTCTAATAGGATCAAGAAACAACAGCCTCTTGACTGGCCTGAACTTTTGTGCTCTTTGCTAATCAGCTGTCAGCACATATGTGTTTGTATTTCCCTGTGTGGTGCTGGCAGCCAGAGGGTTAAAAAACACTTGGAAGTCCTGTGGTCAAAAAGCAGATCAGAAAGCGTGAAAAGCCCCTTGTTACAGCAGTTAACATAAAGGATGACAGCTCCATTTGGCATCGAGAGGCCAATGGAAAGTTTAAGTCAATTATAGCTTGGCAGGGGGGGCAGAAGTATTTGAGACATTCTTTCAGAACAACCAGTACCCGCATACTGCCTCTGCCTTCATTCTGTGACCATGCATGTTCAATTGATAGTGTAAGCTAAAATTAAACCGCCTGATGGAAAATTCTAAAATCCTGATAGAAATAACAAAAAAACTGATCATATGAAAAATGTTAGAGCTGTAGAGATTTGCTTGAGCAGCATGTGCTTTTTTCTAAAAGTAACATTTTCTAATTTTTTCATCTACTGGTGACATGACAGCTGCAGCGGGAACATTGTGACCACTTTCATGTGAATTTCCTTTTCTCCTTCTTATTGAGCAAAATAAATGGCTTCAGCCAGGTTTATAAGTGTCTCAGCTTAAAAGCTCATTTGGGGTAGGAAGTTTTGTAGGGAGGTTGTCAAAATTCAGATGACACAACAAAAGCCTTGACCTGAAGTTTAACAAGTCTCAAATTAAAGCACACAATATAAGCTTTACTTATGTAGATAAAGATTTACCAAACCATCTTTTTAGTTACAAATGAGTGGTTAAACATCTGCTAGTTGGTCTTGACTTGCTACTGAATATGTCAGGTTAGTTAGACTGTAAGGAAGCAGGTTTTGACAGATTTCTGGTGCCCCTACAACTGAGTTTGCACTGTTTCACTCCAGAGTCTTTCAGGCACAGCATTAGACATCACATTCCATTAAAATCTCTTGGAAACAGGAAGTTCCCACAAAGAGGGCTGCATGAGAATCAAACAGAGTTGTGGCCGTTGTATTCTAAGCATCATCCTCCCCTAGTTTTCATATTTTTTTTATGTGTATAAAAGCTGATGAGCTTCACCATAATCCTAGATTGGTTCTTCTCAAAGTTACAGATTTTTTTTTTTTTTTTTCACTTCTTCATAGTTTTTGTATTTTATTTTAATTCTAGGCTACCAGCCTCAACAGCATGTTCAGCTCAATTTGATTCAATTCCATTCATCTATCTTCTCCCGCCTATTCCTTCAGGGTCATTGTGGGGTCGGTGCCTATCTCTGGCAGTCTATGGGCGAGAGGCGGGGTCCAACCTGGACAGGTCGCCAGTCTGTCGCAGGGTCAATTCAATTTAATTCACTTTATTTATGTAGCACTACTTCACAACACCCATCATCTGAAGGCACTATACAGAGCCAATTCAACCAGATCATACAGTCAGACTGGTAGAAAGTTTCTATCTAAGGAAAACCAGCTGATTGCCTCCAGTCATTGTCTTGCAGGACACGCTCTTTTGTACAAACATGTGGTAATATTCAATAGATATTCGACTGTATTTATTTATTTTTTGTTGGCTCTACAGTGATCCCTCACACGTGCATGTATAGGAAAAACTGCGTGTTGGTATTTGTAATGTTCATATTAAGTTTGGCATTGCTTTTACCTCCTGTTAAATCTTTGGGTCTCCTTTTCATGACCTCTGTAATCCCATGGAGTTACACCTTGTAAATATTCAGCCATTTTAACTTCCATACTTCCCCTTGCTCCCATTTCCCTGTGGAAACGACTACTGAATTTACCAACCCAGTTTTTATTATGCACTGCCAGATTGTCTGTTACTGAGTCATTCATTACTAAGCGGTTTTGGTCATATTTCAGTCTGCTCGACTATTATTATTATTTTTATCATTATTATTATTATCATTATTATTATTAGTAGTAGTAGTAGTATTAATAGCAGTAGTAGTATACAATCTATATATGAATTGTTTTTGCTTGACTTGTACAAAGAGACAAATGTTAAGCAAACCAATGTAATTATGTTGATAACTACATGCTGGGTTATTTCTTAATTAACCTAAGGATCTAGGATCTGCAAAGACCTATAGAAAATCAGCCCACTGCAGTCATCACAGTATACATATATGTGGTCTATTTAGAAGATTTTAATAAACTATTTTTAATACTGGCAAAAAACTGATTATAACCAGTTTAACTCAAATGTTATAACACAACTTTTTTATATTTTTGGCACTAGTGGCCTATATTTGATAGTAAACAGATGGGAAATGTTGTGGAAATAAAGAGAGGGTGAAGATGTGCAAAATCTTTTTACCCTAGGTCAGGGTAAAAATCCAGGACAGGTGAATCAAGGACTAAGGTCTTTGTTTATACGTTGGTCATGTTTCATCCCTGCACCAATACCACGCTTCACAAATTCACATTTCTTGCATTTTTAAATCAAACACTCAATGTTTTTGGAGAATTATGTGCAGTATAAAATGATGCACATTTGGAGGACTTGTGTTGTTTTTTTTCTATTAGAGCTTGGTCATTAACCCTGACAATGTGCAGTCATGCTAAGAATATAACTGATTGCACCGGGAGAGGGCCTACTTTAGTTGCCAAAAAAAGAAGATAAAACTCTACGTATCTGTGTTTATGTTTTATTGCTTTTCCACCATATTCCTAGGGAATTTGCAGTTGAGGATAAATAAAATGATTAAAGTATGTTGGTTCTGCTGCCTTTCTGTTCTTTTATATCCCAAGAGGAACATAACCTGGGGAAGATGGATTTGGGTGCCGTGTGGCTGTGTGTTCAGCTTCTATGGAGTACATTATTTACTTTTATAGGGTTGGATTTCAAAGAGGTTGCTGCAATCGTTTTGCTGTTTAGAGCTTCAGCTCAGAGTAATAAATGATAACGATAGAATAAGCAAAAACAAAACAGAACGTTCAATAAGATCAGTGACTGTGGTGTGCTGGTGTCTCTTGAGAATAACCAATTGCAAAAACAGTTCTAAATAAAAGGTGCAGTAAAAAAATGCTTGCTTTAGCTACACTAACTTGAGGTAGCATGAAAGATGGAATTAAATCAATCTTTAAAGTTAAAACATTGAGATAATCGTAAAATACTGTCTTTCAAAAATAAGATACAGACTAGATAGTAATTTATTGATAATATTGATTGATTAGCTTTAAATCAAAGACCATAATGTCACTTAGTGGTGAGAAAATATTTTCTTATCAGTCCAAGCAGAACCAGAGGTATTTCAAGTCACATTGTCATGGAGCTTCAGTTAGCTGTCTCGATTGGATTACAGACCTTTTCTCTGTCACTTAAAACTTTTATCTGTCAAGGGTTCAGAAGGTAGGACCCAGAATTAGAGGCGAGAAAGACTGTGATTACTTACAATGCACTTATTGACAGAACGGAGATGTGGATCAGCAGCGGCTTTGGGGGGAGGCGGGACACCGCCCATCACTGGCAACTCTGGTTAGAGAGAAACACAGGTAAGTAACCATGATAATCTGATGGAAGATGATCATCCATGTGAGTCACCTGTTTTATTTGTCCATCTCCTTAGAGCGAGGTAGGATCCAGCCTGGTAAGGGAAACAGTTCAGAACAGAAAGGCTCCAGGGGTACGTAGCCTGGTCAGCGTTTCCGATCAGAACAAGAACAAGCAGGTCCAAGCTTCCAGGCCCAGAGGTCCAGAGAGAGTTCAGGCAGAAAGTTCAGATGGGAAAAGGCAAGTACAGTAGTTGAGAGGCAAAACAAGGCAGGATATCAGGAATACTATGGTACGTTAAAACTTGCTTCCTTCACAGAGCCAAGACGGGAACAGGCATGCTCAGTGGATAAGAGGCAAAAGATGATCAGGAAAACAGGAACACTAAGAAACACTAAAAACCTCTCTCACCACTGTCCTCTGAGAATGAGAACATATGGTATCAGCAATGACCTCCAATTCAGACTCAAAATTCAATGATCTGGCCCCGAAAGCTGGGACTGAGCCGTATATAAAGAAGCAGAAGCAGGTGGATGAGATGAACGGTAATTGGAAATCAGGCCAGCTCCCCGGGTCATGATCATAACATTTTGTTAGTTTCTTCCTGATTATACCCAACTGTATAACACATATAATCCTTCATTATTTTATTATTGTGAGCATAATCCATGTTTGTATCAAAGTTCAAACATTTTTGAAATTGATCTGTAACCCTTTCTGGACTGACAAATGTAGAAAAGAAAAAATGTTTTAACAACTTTTCTGAATTTCTATATCATCTGATTAGTTGGTTTTTGAAATATGTCCACCTAATTCCTGTTGTCTTACTGTACATGATCTGTTTTAAATAACTATTAGATTCTACTGGTTTAAAACGAATCATTCCTTTTCACTTCTGAAAGGAGGAAAATACTATTTTAAAGCATTCTAGGTCATTTCAAACAATTTATCAAATTTTAATAAATGGTAAATGGCATTCAAGTCAGGAGACTTGACTAAAGCGCTTTACACTACATTCATTCACCTATTCACCCACACACTCACACATTGATGGTGGCAAGCTACAATGTAGCCACAGCTGCCGTGGGGCTCACTGACAGAAGCGGGGCTGCCATGTCCTGGCGCCACCGGGCCCTCTGACCACCATTAGTAGACAATGCAGGTGAAGAGTTTTGCCCAAGGACACAGCGACACTGAAAGTCGGAGCTTGAACCGTCAACCCTTCGATTTCAGGGCAAACTCCTACATCCAACGCCACTGCATATTAATATTAATAGCATATTTTCATTACCTATCAAAATCATTTTTAAATGCATAATGTTTAAAATGATAGAATCATTTACATCTGGTAAACTTGTTTAAATAGATGAGCCAACCAAAAATCCTATTTTGTCGCTGTTGATAAAAATTAATATTAGGTTTGCTGAACTGCAGTGTTGTAACCTTATGTTACGCCTGCACCATCTGCTGAAGGAAACACTCAGGTGTGCAATTACAAGCTTCAGTTCTTTATAGACTGACACTTCTATCTTCTAGCAAGGATTGGTCATTTACTATGAATTTGTTATAAATGTAATATGACAGAGTTTCATCAAGCTTCCCCTTGCTTGAAAAATAAGCTTGAAAAATTGGGTATGATCCAATTCCCTCTATGCAATCAGTGCTGTCAGAAAATTCTACTCATCTTCTTTTTCATTTTCTCCTGTAACTAGATGCTGTCAAGGCCCAAGGGCTTTGCTGCACAGTTTGCTTGGCTGTATATATAATTGGACCCTGTCAACAGTGTCCAGTGCAGCAGAAGTGCAAGGTTTGTCATGGCATCTACTTTGTGCCAATTTCAGCACAGGGCAGCTGTGAGATAGTTTGTCTGTCATTAATGCAGACTATGGGATAGTGCAGACACAATAGTTGCCCCTACATGTTTGTGGAAGGAATGCAAATCGTCTGTAGGGAAACAAAGCTAAGTGAGCACAGCTGAAGTTGGATTTGTGATTGTAATCTAAGCCTTAAAGTTGCAGATCTACAGGAAGAAACTGGTATGTGGTTTTGCATCCAAAGAATGGAAAATGAACCACATAATGACACCGGCTGTTTTCATTAACACCATAATTGTACACTTTTTTTTTTATTTTTTTTTGCTGACATGATAATTGAATGTAATAGCGGCAAATACCAGAGGAGATTTAGAATTCAGCATGGATGCATCTCACTGCATCAACACACCTCATTAGACATGTTTCAATTTCCTCTGTGAATTCTACGTCTTCAGCAATGTTCCTTTGTTCCTGATCAAATTTACTGTGAATCAAATTAAGGGATTTGACCTGCTTTGCTGTTTTACTAAGGATCCATGTGGGTGTTCTCCTAATCAACGTGGGAGGCAAAAAAAAAAGAAGATGTTGGATCATGACTGAGCTTGTCAAGACGAAAATGCTCTGTCTGGAAACGTATCACACACCTATAGGACAGAAGAAAATAGGACAACATTGATGCATGACTCCAAAAACACGAAGTAGAACTTAAATCCTCAGAGAGCAAATTGTGGCCAGGATGAAACACACTGAGCTCTTTGAATGTTTTATGTTTGTATGGCTCTATTGAAAATATGTAAAATTTTCTGGATGAATCTATTTTTTTAAAATATATATAGATTTTGTTTGTTTTTTGTTTATTTCAATTTTTTTTCAAAAACTGGACCGAATACTTATGAAAATCCAGTAGGTAGGCAAAGACTTATTTTCAACAACAAACTGCAGAGTTTTCTTTCTTTTGCAAACTATAATTAAAAAAATCCTACATATACTTGTGTTTTACCTTCTTTTACTGTGATAGTCATAATAAAATCTAGTGCAACTGCTTTTTATTTAATATTATAAAAAATGCAACTCTTCTGTCGAGTCAAATAAAGATTTTAAGGATTATTAGTAAACAGTTTCCTGAACCCAAACAAACCCATCAAATAGGTTATATCAAAATTGGGGGAGATATCTGCAGCATGCATTTTAAAACACTGTCTATGCTTTCAAAATATCACAATTCAAATCATAATGTGAAAGTTTTATAAAAAAAAAAAGTCCCAGCAATCAGACCAAGACATTCCCTCTTAGAATCAGTGGTCACTAAAAAATTAGACATAGACTTATACAGATTTAGTTTGTAATTTTGTATACACAAGTGTATACAAAAATATATTTTTTTTAAAACAGCTCTAGAAATTTTTTTTTTTTTATTGCAGCCTTGAAAACAGTAATAAATACATAAAAATTGTAATATATAGTAACAAATGACTGTAGTAATTTTTTTTTATTTTTTTGCCCTATATGCTCTGCTTTTGACATTCTATCCTGTGTTGGTCTATTAAATGAAATCCAAAACTGATGCCACTGATGCCAGGAAAGGAAACATAATGTGAACAAACCAGGTGTATGAATACGTTTGCAAGGCACTTTAAAGTTAGATGTGAAAAAAGAAACCAGTAGGGGGAGACAAAGGTCCACTTTGTTCTGAGTGGGATTCATTTGTATTTCTAAGCAGACCTGCTTATGGTTGCTTTTTTATTGTTCAGAATGTGGCAAACATGGTAAGGTTAAATGTCCTTTTTTATTGCGTATCTGTGAAAATGTGTAGATTAAAAAAAAACTCACAGTATTCCTTTCTGCGCATTTTTGATCCCATTTAATATTTTGCTCAGTGAAACTCAAAGGTCTACCTTCTCATTATGCTTTCTGCTCTGAATGGCACAACACTGCTCCATTTAAGACCAGAGAAGACGCATTCCAGAGTAGATAATAACCAATGGGCTCAGAGGGAGGCGCGGCTTTCCCTTTACTCCGCTAAAGCAGGAGTATGAAGTTTCCCCTAACAGCGCACAGCTGCTGGGAGAGAATGCTGCAGGTTCGCCCTCAGCTCAGGTGCGTGATTTTTGTCCAACTCCGCTTTTATTCACCTATAACTTTAATTGTTCAAGAGTGCATGCACGAAGTTTAAAGCTGCAGCTCCGCTCTCCAAATGGCTTGGATTATTCCCTCTCATCTGCTCTGGACTGGCGCTGCTTTGCTTCTGCTCGCACTGATTCTGACAGGTGATGCAGCCGCGAGCGTTTCTGACAGCTATGGATTATCGTACGCCCTGAGGCCTGAGCTCTCGGAGGACACCATACTGGTAGCCAATAACGGGGTCCGCGCGCCTTTCGGGAGATCCGTCTTCATTGATCCCATTAACGATCTGGTGGTTCAAGTTCAGCCCGGCGACAGATGCAGCATCACAGTTTTGGACAACGACCCGCTGTCTCAAAAACCTGGACACTTGTCTCCGAAAAAGTTCCCGTGTGAATTTGGCCCCAATGATGTGAAGTATTCGCACTTTGGCTCCCGGAGTCCCCCGAGTGACAGGGTGAGGTTACAGCTCAGGTATGACACCCAGACGGATACAATAATAATCCCATTCATGATGGAGGTGGAGGTGATCTTCACACAGCTGGAAGTGGTGACCAAAAACATGCCACTGACTGTTGACAAACTGCTGGGCACCAGTAATCCCATCGATCCAGGGATTTTGGAGTTCACCTTTGATAGAAACGCACAGACGTGTAAAATAACTTCACTCACAAGTGGCAACGTGATTCCCAGATATGGGAAACTTGTGGATGAGGAAAGCCTGGGAACATTGGTAGATTGTGATGAATTCATTAGGATGAACATCCGTTATCAGCATACTTTTGCCTCAAAGTCACCAAACAGGGATTATATTCCCATGCTTGTGGAATTATATGATAAAGAAGGCAATGTGCTGAAGCAGGAATTTTTCCAGATTTTGGTGAGAATAAAAGAGGGAGAGGACAACACGCCTCCTAAGCCCAGCTTTGTTGCCATGATGATGATGGAAGTGGACCAGTTTGTGATGACAGCAATAACCACTGACATGCTGGCTGCTGAGGATGTGGAGTCTAATCCTGATGAATTAATTTTCAACATCACTTCCTCTCTCTCCTTTGAGGAGGGCTACATAGTCAGCACGGATGACAGGAATTTACCAATAACCTCATTTTACCAGGGAGACCTCAAAGAATTAAAAATAGCTTATAAACCTCCTGCTGTGGATTCAGACACTGAGAGGATTTTCCAGATTGAGTTTGAAGTCGTGGACACCGAAGGGGCTGTTTCAGACACGTTTGCCTTCATGATCGTTGTCAAGCCGATGAACACGCTGGCCCCTGTGGTTACCAGGAACACCGGTCAGTTATTGTATGAAGGCCAATCCAGGCCGTTGTCTAGTTCACAGAATCTGGAAATCAGCGATGAGGATAATTTAGACAAAGTCAGAATTAGCGTCATTGATGGTTTGAGGCATGGAGAGTTGACTGTTGTGGGATCCAGGAGGAAATTCTTCACCCCAGCTGACCTTGATGCTGGAGCAGTCATTTATCAGCATGATGGTAGTGATACATATAGTGACAATATTATCTTCAGGATGACGGACGGCACAAATGAAGTCGAGTTTTTGTTTCCCATCACTGTTGTGCCCACAGACGACGAGGCACCTATTATCAATGCCAACACTGGTTTGATTTTGTTAAAAAATCAAGTCATTCAAATCTTCCCATCTACGCTTAGTGCTGCTGATATCGACTCTGAAGATTCTACAATAAAATTTGTGCTGGAGCCTCCCTATTCAACAGTGGGGCAGGTGTTGCTGCGTCAGTCTGAGGCACCAAAGGACCCATCTACTTGGAAGTTTAATACAGAGGATGAAATGTATGAGAAAGTAGTGACTGAGTGGCTGCAGCAGGATATTATCGATGGAAAATTGTTCTATAAGCACACAGGCCCCCACAGCACCAGCACAGTCATGGATCAGTTTGTTTTTACAGTGCAAGATGACAATGATCCCCCTAATCAGTCTGGCAGGAGCACATTTATAATCAAAATTATTCCTGTTGATGACCTCCCACCTGAACTTTACCCCAGCACTACCCTACAAATGACTGTACACGAGTATCAGCTCACGTACTTTCGGAAGAAATTCCTCCGTTACACGGACCTTGACTCAGAGGATCGGGATCTCAAATACACCATCATCCAACCGCCTACAGACACAGACGAGAACAGTCCTGTTGTACTGGGAGCCCTGGTATTGACTGAAAACCCAAACACTGAAGTCACAACTTTCACACAGGCACAGATTAACCATCACAAAATAGCTTATAAACCGCCCGATCTTGAACTTGGAATTACCACTCATGTTTTGCAGTTCAAATACACAGTGGAGGATGTCTCTAGAAATAGTGTCGAGGGAGTTTTTACAATATTCTTAAAACCTGTGGACAACAAACCACCTGAAATAACAAATTCTGGTTTTAGCGTACTGGAACGTGGCAGACATATCCTCACCAGAGGAGAGCTGGACACAACAGACACAGACACAGACAGCAGCAAAATAATCTTCACTATTGCACAGCCTCCTCTTCATGGCCAGGTGCAGTTTATATTCACTGAAATGACAATGGGAGATACATTCAACCTAGAGCATATCGAAAAAGGAATGATCTCTTATATTAATAATGGCGATGAATCAACTGTAGATTTTATAAAAATAGATGTCAGCGATGGGGTTCATACTGTTCCAATTACTATAAAGATTACAGTTAAGCCAATTGATGATGAAATTCCAACAATCAACCTACCAGCTGGGACAATAGGCTCCTATATAGATGTACTAGAAAACGAAGCTACAGAAATCACAAGTAATGTGATTCAGGGAAGAGATGAGGACACAGATGACCTTCGTTTGACCTTCATTGTTGAAGACAAGCCATCACTTGGTGAAATCCTGGTGAAAGGGGTTCCATCGAGCACTTTCACTCAAGCTGATATTATTAACGGCTTTGTGGTGTATGCTCATACGAGCGGAGAGATTGGCTTGAACACACGAGAGGACTTTTTTAACCTCACGCTTACCGACATGTCTGATGAGTGGACTATAGGAGGAAATAAAATTACTGGTGTCAGAGTTCATGTAACTATTCTTCCTGTGGACAGCCAGGCTCCAGAGGTCTTTGTAGGGCCACAGTTTACTGTTACTGAGGGCGAAAAAAATGTAATTCAGATTCTTCATATAAGCGCCGCTGATGATGACACCCCTAATGATGACCTCCTTTGTACAATTATTGTGCAGCCAACTTCAGGGTATGTGGAAAACATCTCTCCGGCCCCAGGCTCTGAGAAATCCAGGTCTGGGACAGCTATTAGCGCCTTCACCATTAAAGACATTAGACAGAATCACATTTACTATGTTCAAAGCATTCACAGAGGAGTCGAGCCAGTGGAGGACAGGTTTACCTTCAGATGCTCTGATGGCATCAATTTCTCTGAAAGGCACTTTTTTCCCATCTCCATAATCCCCTCTAATGATGAAAAGCCTGAGATTTACATGAGAGAGTTTGTGGTTATGGAGGGGATGAACATAGTTATTGACACTCCCATCCTGAACGGTGCTGATGCAGATATCCCAGCCGATCGGCTCACATTCTCTATCATCAAACCCCCCAGGCATGGTTTTATTCTCAATCAGCTCACAACCGGCACTCTCCCTGTGTCTAACTTTACCTTGGATCAGATCATTGATGGCTCTAGTATTGTCTATGAGCATGATGACTCAGAGACAACAGAGGACAGCTTTGAAATTTTCCTCACAGATGGAAAATTCAGTGTGGAGAAAACAGTAATTGTTATGGTGATCCCTGTGGATGATGAAACCCCTCGGATGGCTATCAATGACGGCCTAGAAATTGAGATTGGTGACATTAAAGTAATTAACAACAACATTTTAAAAGCTACTGATTTGGACTCCGAGGATAGTACACTGACTTATATCATCAAGTTTGGTCCTGGCCAGGGCTATTTGCAAAGAGCAATGCCATCTGGTGAATTGCAAAATATCTCAGTTGGGATGAATTTTACACAGCAAGAAGTAGATCAGGGATTGATTTTGTACATCCACAATGGGCAAGAGGGAATCCGTGACCTCATCAAATTCGATGTGACCGATGGAATAAACCCTTTGATTGACAGATATTTCTACGTCACGATTGGTGGCATTGACATAGTTTTCCCTGACGTGATTAGCAAAGGAGTATCCCTTAAAGAGGGAGGCCGAGTTACCTTGACAACTGACCTTCTCAGTACGAGTGACCTGAACAGTCCAGATGAGCATTTAATTTTTACAATCACCCGCGCTCCTGTTAGAGGACACCTGGAATGCACAGACACACCTGGGATGCCAATCTCGTCGTTTACACAGCTCCAGCTGGCCGGTAACAAAATCTATTATATTCACACCGCTGATGACGAGATGAAAATGGACAGCTTTGAATTCGAAGTGACCGATGGCTACAATCCCGTGTTCCGCACTTTTCGCATCTCCATCACAGACGTGGACAATAAGAAGCCCGTGGTTACGGTTCACGGCCTGGTGGTGACGGAGGGGGAGAATAAACTTATCACACCTTTTGAACTTACGGTTGAAGACAGAGACACTGTGGACCGCCTGTTGAAATTCACAGTAACTCAAATCCCAGTTCACGGTCGCCTGCTGTTTAACAACAGTCGGCCTGTCACTTCTTTCACAAAGCAAGACCTAAATGAGAACATGATCAGCTACCAGCATGATGGCACAGAGAGCACAGAGGACAGTTTCTCCTTCATTGTCACTGACGGCACCCACACAGACTTCTTTGTCTTCCCCGACACAGTATTTGAGACCCGAAAACCTCAAGTGATGAGGATTACTGTTCTTGCCGTGGATAATGGGGTGCCACACATTGTTGTTAACAAGGGTGCACAGACATTGCGGGTGATGGAGAGAAATCATTTGGGGTTTGTGATTACCAGTAAGTCCCTTAAGGCAGAGGACAGGGACAGCATTCAGGATTCTGTGACTTTTAGGATTACTGTGGCCCCAGAGCATGGTTACCTGATCAACCTTGGCAGAGGGAATGCAACCGTCACCACCTTTACACAAGGTAAGACACTTGTTGTTTTAGTCCTGCAACATATGTAATATTCTGCAGATTTCCTCTCTGAATCCCATTTTTATTCTCAAAGTTTTTTTATGCTAATCTCTGTATATTTACCTCCTTTGCCAAATGTGCTCCCCGTTTGACTCATAAAAGAAACTTTCCCAAACAATTTCTTTTATTAATGTTTCACCCATTTTCTCCAGCCCAAGGCTTACTAGATCTCTTGAGGAATGTATTTTTTTCAGACACTGCCTAGTGGGTTCACTTTTGGAAAGAGCTGGTGGAGATTTGTACTTTAGATGTGAATTACTTTCAAAGAAAAACCAAGGGAAATATAGACAAGGTGGTAAATAATATGAACTGCAGACATGTTGAAGAAAGACTGGCTCAAAGGAAATCACTGGTTTTGTAAAAAAAAAACTGAAGGTTTGCAGAAGTTATATTTCAAACAGGCAGGAGGGAATTCTTAGTTAATGGTGAATGTAGGTGTAGCCGCACATTTATTTTGTCAGTGTCTGTTTTTTCTGCTTCAATTTACCGAGCTACTGTGCTAAGTATGTCCCCAGGTAATTGATATTTTAGCAGATTTAATACGTGTAAATTGTTTGTTTATACAAACTGCCCACCACTAATAACAATTCTGTAAATCAGTCATGTAAAATTTAACTGAAAGCTAGAGTATGTTGACTTTAACAACTCTAGACATTAAAAGTAAAGCTTTAACAAACTGCCAAATCAATGATTATGAATGAATTAACATGTAATCACAACACAAATCAGAGTAACGGCAAATTATTAAATGCCATTTTGGATTTTTATGTAAAATATACAGTAATTATTTATCAGGCTGGTTTGAGCAAAGTCAAAATATTCCCACACTCCAAACATGCATATTTTATCACATCATGAAGAAATGTTTAAATATTTCTGTTTTTTAAGAAGCACTTTGGTGTAAAGAAAAAGAAAGTTCTTAGCCTTTTTTTTCCCTTGTGATCAATAAACCCAACTAGCAGATTCCTGTTGGTGTGATTCAGCCTCTGCTGAAATAAATGCTCTCTTTTTCAGCGGAAATCGATGATATGAACATATGCTACATTCTAAAGGATGGGGACAACGCAACAAGTGACATTTTCCTTTTCTCCATCGAAGACAAAGGTAAAACTGCTTTAATCCAAACATCATCTCTGTTTGTAAAGCTTGACACATTATGGAGAATTTAAAGCATTTTTTGTTTCACTTATTTAAGCTGAACCATTATAGGCTTTTCCACATAAAGGAAAGCCTAGGATTCATATCAAAATGTGTCTAAGCCAGAGTTTAGGAAAAGACAGCAAGGAGTTCCAGAGCTTTATTTTGACACAAATAATGTAGAGGGAATTGTAAACTATTTATGTTGTGATATGTGCTTTAACACTGTCATGATTTGTCGCTGCCTTGCATTTAATTGTTTTATTTAAGCATCTTTGTTAGCTTGTCTACAAATTACTCCATAAGTAGTAATGCCTTGTGGCTTCAACCCATAATTACTGGTTATTTTTCAACCAGTAATTATTCATTTAGCAAATGACTAATTAGCAAAGCAATTAGCAAAGGCCTTCCCTGTAACGAAGATTCGTAATCAGGCACAGTCTCAGTGAAAGGTTTGGGGCAGTGATGTCGGTGTTGCCGATCAGCAGACGCAGCGTGCCTTACAGTGTGTCCTTTTCACTACCCTTCAGCTGTGATGAGTGAGCACAAAGAGCCGCTCTAATGGGGGCCCTCTTTTCCCACAAGTACCTCTCTGGCCTCCGTACTCATACCCTCGTTTTGCATTTTTTCGAGGATAAATCTGTTGCTTCAGTTTATTAAGTCAGTGGCAACAGGTGGATACGGCGCTGCTGAGGGATGACTGAAAAGCAAAAGCTGGCTGTAAATTACAGCTCTTTACCTGAGCGGCTTTGTTTTCAGTTAAGGAGAAACTTCTTTGTTGGTGGGGCTCCATCTGTCCGACGCGTTATTACCACACCTGTGTTATTTGTCAGGGATCTCTGCTGGTTGTCTCTCTCTTTGTCACTCTCTTAATGACATACCCACTAGTCCCATGATACCCATGAGTCCCACACCAGTATTTTGTTTCCTAGAGCTGATGATTAGGTTCACTTTCTCAGTTCTGAATGATCTTTACATAGAATTTACACTGCATTTTCATTACAGCTATATAAACACTGTCAGATGCTTCAGAATGCATTGTACTAAAAAACAATAAGAACTGAACAATTGGAATTGTTGTTTAGCTTTTTATTGCCTTTTGAAAATTTCTAAATAGTCGGCCTGCCCATCCTCCAGGACTTGTTATGTACTGCGGTGCAGCTGGTGAGGCAGTCAGTGAACATTTTTCCAATGAGATTCGAGTTCCGCTGGTGGCAGCCCTGATTCCCCAGACAGAGTTTGCAGCTCTTTGAACAGCCGTGTTGGGGAGAAGCTGAATGGCGTACACTAGCTCACAGCTGTGCCATGTCATGTTAAACAACCAGAGACATCCTTCTCCTAAATGCAACCTGATTTAGGCAAAGCAACTTTGCAAAATTTTATTTTAGTAAATATTCACTTTTCATGATGCAGCTGCTTTTCATAAATCCAAGGCAGATATAAACTTCATATGCTTACTGTATGAAGGGCATATTGAGTAAATGTTTCTTTCTGATTGCCAGTGTCTATAAAATCAGTGTTACCTTTTTGGCACATGTCACACCATCACTGACAACTGGTCTTTTATGTATCACCAGATTAAAAATTGTCTAGTATACTAGCTACTAAAATGATTTAGCCCTAAACTCAGGAGGAAAACAACCTATAGGTTCATACTGTTAGGATTAAATACACAACAACAAATAGTAGAAGTAATAAAAAATAAAAAAAACCTGTAGAGATGCCTTTATGTAATGAGGTTGGTGTTTTTAAAATGTTTTTAGCAGTCATTAAGATTTAGATCTCAGCTTTGGTGGTTGCTGTTAATTTAACCACTTCTTTCTATCTATTTTAATTTCAAAGTTGTAGCTTTTTTGATAAAATGCTGCTGTTTGCAACATGAGGTTTTACAAATTATGCATTGTACCCATGAAAACTAATGTGATTTATAAACCTCACTTAGCGTTTAATCAAAGCAAAACTGGTTACAAAGCACAAAAAAATCTCAGCAGTTATTCAGGAGATTATCAGCTTTTTTGTTTTAGTTTGATCAGAGGTGATAACCTATTTTCTGAGAATGAACCAGTCTGAATGGGATCCAGAACCAAAAGAATTACAAAAAATGGAATTTAAAGTTCTAATCTTTGTTCCATATTATTAAAACACACATCAGTGTTAAATACAGCTACGAATCCGGCAATTAAATATTTTTATTGCTCTGAAACCTGGAGTATATAGGTTTTGAGTACACAATAATATAACTATATATAGCATTTATCTACATGCTGGTGAAGATTCTCAGTCATCCAGTTCATAGTCATTCCAAAAAAGTAAAAAAAAAAAACAATCCACTGGACTTTGTTTTAAAACTTGGAAACAAATTATTTTCTTACCTATTTTGAATCATTCTACATTTTTTACTAGATGTTTTTCTGAGAGCATGAAGGGATTAGGTTCATTTTCTGAAAGTATTTTTTTCTAAATATTCTTATATGGGGAAATCTTGCATTTATTTGTCAAGACTCCTCGGTGCAAAAGGCCAATGATGCGGCCTTAAATTTGGAAAATGTAAGCCACCATGTGGTATTTTAGTTAGTGATGTTATTTGGGCCGGTCTGTCATTCTAAATATGGATTTTCAACTAAGTATTTCTCTTTAGTATCCTGCTTGAGGTTCTAGGTTCAGTGAAAGGTCGATTTGATGTAGGAGTCCTCAAATGCATCTAGACTGCAGTTTGGTTAATCAGTGTATCTTCAACATAGAGTACATCCACATTAAGTCTGAGGAGGGACTCACTGCGATAAGCAAGATTTAGGGCTGAGCAGACAGCTTAATTGATATGCCAGTAGTGAGCTGATATATTATAAAAACGGTGAACACTATGGATCCTGCTGCAATCAACCTTTCTGTATAAAATATCATTAATAACCTTCCTCCCAAAACACATGCAGGCTAAAGGGTTGGGGTATAATGTTTATGATCTCTGTGAAAAAAAAATGAACTTGAATATTTGTTCAGATACATTACGCTCTAGAAATGAAAGATTGTATAGTTCTATGCAAATAATTACAGCAGAATGCATATCTGTTCTCTATTTTTGCTTGTCTGCAACATTAGGATAAAAACAAAACAAATAGTTAGAAATAAAGCAGTGACTAAATAGATAATGACAGGCCATTTGTTCTACTCTTTGATATCTAGATTCATTGGACTGAAGCCTGCAATGTCACTTCACTTTACGAAGGTGATATTAAAATATCTCTTGACGCTGACTTGCCTTTAACTTCTGACTTTTCTCTTGTAATTGAACTGCCAGAAGCTGGTCTTCATCTCTTCAGCAGTTAACCTCTGACTTTCCAAACTTTTTAAAACTTATATGTTGTGTTCAGAGACCAACTTAAAACATTACATGATTGTTTTTTAATTGGCCACATAAAACAAAAGCTGATTTTGTTCACTCCATTAAGTTACAAAGTGTGATTAAACCTCTTTCTTTACAGGGAGTTAAATCAGAATCTTTTGTTAGAGTCCTGAAGCTCAAGATAAATACTATTTCATATAGATATAGTATCCACCACTCTTTTTTCAAAGTTAAAATCATGTCTTTTAGCTGTATTATATTTATTTATTTGTCTCAAAGAAAGGATAAAGCAAATAAATGACCAAATTTCTGTTTACTATTTTGGAGAAACATAACACCTGTAAGGCAAAGGTGCAAACAAAGGCTTGGGGTAAAAATCTCCATAATTACTTGAAAAGTGTGTGGGACCAAAATGGTATCTGGATGTTTGTGTTTATGTGTCTTTGGAAGGAATGGGCCTGCTCTCGGCATCCTAAATCAGTTAATTGCTGTGTTTTGGTGGACTCCAGCACTCCCCTTGTCTCCTGGGGATTCAGGTGCATTCAGGTGAGCTTACCTGAGCATACACAAGCCCTGGCATTCCCAGGTAGCTGTTTATTGAGCGGAATCCCTGTCTGCTTCCAGCCAGTCACTCAGCATTACAGATGTTCCTAATGACAGACACAACTGCTGTGGTCTTTGTTTTTCATTCCAGGCTTTTTTTTTCTTCTTCTTTCCTTTCCTGGGGTACCTGGTGATTGAAATAGATCATTAAGAGCTCACTTCATAGAAAAAATGTCTGAAGGGCAGAGAAAGCTTTTCTTTTTTAAGTCACTTTGACTTAAAACATCCAGTGTAGCAGTGTGCAAAAGTCAATCATTTTGATTGGTTGTTTGTTGTGAAATTATTGAGAATATGATTGAAAATAGAAACATTACTTTCATAGAAATCCTTTAACAATGAGGATTTTTTTCCTTTCTTTGATGCGTTCTGTAAAGTAAAAGTAACTGTGAGGGCTTTTAGTTAATAAACCCTCTGCACCATCTCCTACCTCCAGGAATATCTCATGTGTCGGTTGTCACCGTCTTCCATGTTATCAGCGTGTAATCGCCTGTGACACCGAGCACATACTCCATCTCTCTTGTCTCTCATCCTGTTTACCTCCAGTTTTGGAGGGATTATCTTACTCCCCATAGCGTGCTACAAAGTAAGACATGCACATGCAATTGCGAGGTTACTATACTATATTATTCCCATCACAGCTTAGGTGATGACTCTGCAGGTTTTTTTGTTTTTTTTCCTGTGTGCTTCTGTCCTGTTATTAATGAAACTCTCTGCCCTATACTTTTCTTGGGGGGTATAACATTCCTCTGTCCTTGGGACCTGCATGGTATGAATCATATACATAACGCTTGCTATAAAAATCTGGAAATTATGTAGCTGGCAATGTTGTTGTCTTTTAAGGAGATTTGAGGGTATAAAATGATGTTTGGTTTTTCCCACATTTGCTTGTTTTTTTTGTTCATTTCTGAGAATTTATGATTAGAAACATGACATGTGATTGCCAAAGTTTTGATGGGAAATGGCTGCTTGATGTTGGGGATGAAATGAACCAATTAGATCAAGGATTTAGGCTAATCTTTTTAATTTGTTGTGCAATTCGGGTCCGTTTTTGGCTCCCATGCTATCTTTGTAATTTTCCCACCAGCCTGCACCATTGAACCATACTGCAGTTAATTTAAAAGTTTATTTTTTTTTTTTAATATAACATCTGAATAGCAGAAAATGACTGTTTTGAATGCATAGCTTATTTATTTATGGCAGTTGAATGGATCTAATCTCATATAACTATTAAAAAAATTTAAATTTTGTGTGATATAAGCATGGATCATGCTTAAAAAAAGGTCTAAAGTAAACTGTTGTTTTATCACAGAATGTGTCACTGCGATTCTCACAAAATTGTAAAGCAAAAATTTTTAGTTTTAAGACATGTAGCAGTTATTTTTTTTTCCGCTAAAAAAGGTTTATCATACCAACCATGATAATATGTGATACGTTTTCTTTTTGCTATTTAGACTTGGATACTGAGACTTACAAAAAATAAAAAAAAACAATTTTTTTTTATTTCTGAAGGTTTTCAGTGGTAGTTTTAAAAGAGAGAAATATTTTTGAAGTGATGGGCAGTAATCCTTTAGCTACCACACCGTGGCTGAATGTGTTATTCTGTAACTGAACATATTTTCAAAAAATATTTTGACTTTATTGTATAATAAAGACTACTTTCATTCAGCTGACCCAGGAAAGCACTTCTATGAATGTATTAACCAACGATAAAGATAGATTTCACCAAATAAATATTTTTATCATTGATATTGTCCTAAATATTTTGTTTTCTTTTGTTTTACCCTATTTTTACCTTTAAAAACATAACAGAAAGCCCTTCCTTAATCTGCTATCAGCTAAGCGTAGAGTCAAGGTTAACAAAGCAGAGACAAATTCCCTGAAGTATAGAAAACCCAGGCCCAGGCTTGTCCTAAGGAGGGTAATATGTGTCGTCATCACTGCCTTAGGATATCACTCTAGCAGAACTGAGTTTGTTGTAGGAGTTAAAAGCTGTGTGGCTTAAGATTTTGGCATGTCTTTCATGAATCCTTTCCCTCCTCTGAACTCGAAAACCTGACGAATGCATGTGCAAAATAAAATGTAATTAGTCACATTCACAAAGGAAACTTATTCTATTAAAAATTAAGTATTTTATACATTTTAATACAAGTTAAATTAAAAGACACACAGAGAGATCTTAAAGCATTAAAGAAGTTAAAGAGACATTTTTGACAAAGCTGGTGTCATTAATCCTGCAGCGACTGCAGTGACATCTCTTTTTTTCATGGTTCCAAAGTTTTTGTTAATTCTGCTAAATTACTCTGGATAATGGATGTTTTTTTTGCCCCCTAAATCCCAGCAGTGGTTTGAAGTTTCTCCTCTCAGAAAAAGTGAATGTTAAGCCCCTGACAGCTGGTCTGTAATGTCCCAACTCTACTCAGATGATGCCTGATTTAGTTGTTTGAACCCCATGCACGACACACCTCTTTTATGTGCACTTTTTATGCACACTCACAGTAGCACAATGAAAGGATCCATAGTGGGGCCAGCTGTCTGAATCTTTAATCAGAGAGCTAAAATCATCCATCCAAAATTCTTGGCTACAACTGCAGTTCATCAAAACTCCTTTGTCTTTGATATCATGTAATTTTCTCTTTTGATTACAGCAACACAAAATAATATCAGTGTTTTTTTTTTAAGTCAGTATGCCCAAAAGGTATAATGCGGCATAAATTATAGGTATTAAACAAACTGATGCAAACTCTGCAGGCAATGATCATTTTCAAACACAGAAGTGTCCCTGCAGTATCAAATTATCTTTAAAAAGTGAACCTCATTTGGAGGATTTTGTCTGCAGTTCAAAATCCTGCTGTCCACTTCATGCTTTCTGTAAGTGTGCTGTAATAGACAGGATATAAGATATTGGCTTGTGGAGAAAAGGGAAGTAGGAGCAAACTGAGGAGATGAGAGATAAAAGGGCTTTGTTGGTGCTGCTGTTGGTGAGAAGAAGGTGTCAAGTTGCTTCCTGTCGCCTGAAGTGATGACATGAATATGCTGATATGCACTTCACTCCCCAAGCACCACCTGTGTTTAGAAGTTGTGAAAAGTAGTAGTGTAGCTGCAGCTTCATCTGCATGAATAAAAACTCACCATTGGCATTTAAGCTGTAAAGTGAATAATGCCAATCTCTTATATCTACATTTTTTTAGAGATAATCCCTACTTTCAGAGAACATTATAGTTTAGCCATTTAGTTGGCAAACATTATCCTTAAAAAAGTCAACCTTTAACAAGGTATAGAAAACATGCTATCCAGTTGCAGTCCACTAAAGGACTGTTATCATATGACTGGTAATTCAAGTACAAGCCAGTCTTGTCTTTGAATGAAGTTGGAGTCTAATATTTTTTTTTTGGAGGAGGTTGAGTTTGGATCCCTATGCACTGTTGTGTCACATTAAAGATTTATTTTTTTCAGAGAAAAATGACGTAATAAATATACAAAATACCATTTTCAAAAGATGGTTTTCATTGTAAACAGGAAATAAAGCTGTTATTAAAAGTAGTTCCCTCCTAAATGTTATAATGGGTTGTTCTGACCTTAACAACAAGGGGCCATCAAGTTTTTGTCTTAACTAGTAAGCCAGCCATGTGGGATGCCTTTCAAATATGAACTGTCTTCTAAGGTCATGCCACAGCTTTTAATCTACATCGTGACTTAAATTTTTTCACTTGCAAACCTTGGTTTTGCTTTTGGATTTGTCAGTTTAAATGAAATACACCACAAGTGCTGTTTAGCTTAAGGTCAAAAACTGATCATTCAGGATTTCTAGTAAAAAGCATAAATCTTGGTTTTATCAACTAGAGAAAATAATAATTTCACAGAGTTCTGTACTTAAGCATATTAACAGATAGTTGAGTGGAAGGAAGAAGTGTGGAAGGAAATGCAGCAGTAGTGAGAATAGTTTTAAAAGGACTAAAAGTAGGCTGGATTTGGTACATCAACAGCCACTGCACACATATGAATGCTAGATATGGACTAACAATTTAAGATGCCTTATGTCAAGCTACTCCTGAAACAAAGAGAAGCTCAACAGTGTCCTATCTGGGATAAGGAGAAAAGGAACTGGGGTGTTGCAATATGGTCTAAAGTTCTGTTTTCAGCTAAAACTAAATTCTGCATATAGATTAGAAACAAAGTTTAACCTGGAGAGACTAACACAGATAAAAGTTTCAATTAGAAACATTTAAATTCATCTATACAGGTAACACAATCATATATTTCCTTCTATGGAAAACCTGCTGATTGCGAGGACTCGTTGGCTCTCTGCAATCCCTCGCACTGAGCATGCATGTAGCAACAGTGGAGAGGAAAACTCAATTTTAACAGGAAGAAACCGCCAGCAGAACCAGGCTCAGTGTGAGCGGCCATCTGCCAAAGATGACTGGGGTTCAAGGAGACAGAAGCAGATGAAGATATAAAAAAAAATAAGTTATTTGGCGCTTAGGCCCTGGCAGAAGACTTTGATGCCATGAATCAAGATACATGTGGATGAGTAACCTAGAAAAGAATTAGAGTAGTGTTCCTCCGGGGCACAGACACTGGTGGTGGAATAAGCCAGAGGATGAGTGGGACTGAAAATAGTCTGAGATGGGGTGCAGGTGGGTGAAAGTCTGCTTACGTGCTAGGCCAGGAGCTATGTGAAGGGGGTCAAGAGGATTGGCTTTGCAGAAGGTGCAGCCCCCGAGTTGATTGACTGGATCTGAAAGAGGGACATCGCAGGTGGTTCAGGTTAAGCTGATAAGAGTCTTCCAGGTTGAATTTAGGCTTAGTCTAAGCTTCATTTCCCAGAGTTTGGAGAATGAGTGAAGCATTGTGGAGGGACTCAGAATCCGTGTTTCTTTTAATACAGTGTAAAGGAAATTTTGCCATTTTATTACAAACACATAAATGTTTGGGTGTCTTGATGTCTGTGGCTCAGGAATTTTTTTGGTGGCCATGTGTGATCATGCAGCTGCAATCAGCATCACCCTACTCCTGCTGCCCCAGCAGTATAAAAACCTATAGTCAGTAGTTCAGTTTGATGTTTTCCCAGTGACTAGTGCTATGTCATCAACTGGTGTTGGCCCACTGTGTTTTCAGTCAGTGCCATATACCAGGAAATTATGGAGCACCTCATGCTTCGCTCTGCTGACAAGCTTTAATGAGATCAGAGCATCTGAGCGGTGCGGTGCGTGGATCGAGTGGTGGAGCAGAGTAGAAGAAATATGGTGGAGCGCAGAGCGGTTTTCGATTCAAAGGCCAGAGCGAGGATTTCGCTCCACTCCAGTTCACTCCGATGTGCTCACAGCGTCAATTAAAAATGTTGGATTATAACATTTGTAAAATAACATTTATTTGATTTAAGTGTGATACAAAGTGGGATAGAATAACATAAAAACATACACTAACTATACTTAACAACAGGGGGGGATTTACAGTACCATTAGACAAAACTAGGCAGTTGCCTAGGGCCCCAAGTTCCTGGGGGCCCCATAAAACTCTGTTTACATGTATGGTTAATACAACTATTCCTTTTTTGTGCACATTAATTATGTTTTTGATAAAAATCCTTTGGCTAAAATGCCATCAGAACACTGATAAATAGAGAGAAAAAAGGGACAAGAAGAAAGGGACAAAACCGAGAACAGATAATGGATGTCTATTCTATTAACATTTTTCTATCTGCAGAATGGGTCTGTTTTATGTTTTGTCTTCTTATTTCAGAAGGGCCCCCTGCCTGTCTTTGCCTAGGGCCCCAAATTTCCTAAATCCGCCCCTGCTTAACAATACAGAGTGGGTTTATATAAAGTGATCTCTAGTGGTAAGAGGCTGTTTTTGATTACATGCAATAAAATGCATTAAAAAGTACTTTAAAAAGTGACTTTTTTTAATGTAGCCTATTAAAACGAAATCAATAATTAAATAGGAAACGAAGGGCATGAATGGAGCGAGGTGTTATTTCCACAGCTGGGAAACGATATCGACATTTGCGACAATTTAACAGCCAGTTAAATAAGACAATACACATGTATCGGTCACGTCAATAAATCAAACGCCGTGTGTCGCAGGGCCCTGGCATACTTACATGGAGAAAAATGTGCCTTCTCCTGAAAATTTGAGCAACCGTTGAGTGATTTCGCAGGAGCGGCAGGAAAATTAAGGTGAGCGCGCAGCGGATTTTGAGCGGATTGTCCTGGTGCAACTTTGAGCGGCGGAGCGAATGCGCGAAAATCCTCCTGAGCAGGGAGCGGGAATTGCACGGCACTCCTCTGAGTTCACATGCTCGGATTGAATGCTGATTTTATTTTCCAGCAGGACTTGGCACCTGCCCTCACTGCCAAAGGCACCAAAAGCTGGTTCAATGACGATGGTAATTGTCAGGGACCAAGCAGTCAGGCAAAGGAAAAAGGCATAGAAAGAAATATCATCCATTTATTCTTCCATGGTTCTGACAAACCAAAGACTGAAAATTCAGAAAATAAATAAATAAATGGGCCCAAAAAAAGATATCAACTAAGACAAATCGAACCAAGAATAACAAACCAGAACCAACTCTCACCATTAACATGGGTATTTACACACATAGGCTAGCTCAAAAACAACAAGGAGGGGAGGGAGAAAACATCAAACAATAAATAAAGCTAGATAACAAAGTCAAACCCACAAATAATAACTACAACACAAATATGAAACTAAGACATTCAAACACTAAAATGCATTTTAAGAAGAAGCACGATCCATCCTGCACATGCGCCATTAGCCCATTTGCACATCCAGATATATATCCAGGTCGCCCTCAATTTTATTTTGTTAAAAAGACCTAAATTATGTTTTACCTCCCCAAAAATAGTAAACGTATTAAAACAGAATGTGTTAAAATTTAATGATGTATTTCCTGAGAAAATAAATGCCTTAAAATCCTTTCTGTTTTATCCCTCATTTCTGCACGATCTGCCCCGGAAATGAGATCCTCTCTACTTCCGGGAGCTAACTTTTTCGGCTTTGGATTTAAACATAAATCTAGTCTTTTTGAGTTTTATGTTTTCTTTTCGTGTTAACATTATGGTATATAGTGTGTAACCTAAAGAAAGAAACAACTAAAATGGAGATAAACATGGTTTAATCATCTTTTGCCGGACTACTCTGAGCATGTCTGAAGATGACAGATCCCCCCATGTCTCTTTGCAAGCTCCTTTGATATTTGAGTTTTTATAAAGATGCTACAGTATTGAAATTTTAACTTCTTGTATTTGGCTTTATTGTATAAAGATTGTCTCCTGTCCCGCTGCTTTAATTTAGACCTGTGGGGACATTTTTTTTTTGTATTTATAATTATACTATTTATACATTTTTTGATGATCCTAATATGTAAACATATTCAAAGTATTTATTTCACTCCTCTGGCATTGTATCAATGCCTTTTTTTGTAGACCGCAGATATTTTTCCGTGCAGATTTCAGTTGACATTCAGAAGAAGACGCAAAAAGGTTGAGTTTAAAATAAAAAAAAATCGCTTTGCACATGATAAATGTTTACATTTGTTTATCCTCCACCCATTAATTTGTGCGACTTGGGTCTTTACAATATGATAATATGATCTGCACACTGTTGAAGGCACACATACGAAAAAAAAAAAAGTGCTTTTTACTGAATGGTAAACCCAAATTACTTTGCTCCTTTTTTAAAGTGGTTTGTGTCCTAAAACAAAACCTACACTGCAAAAAAGATCTAGAACTATAAGAGAATTTTTAATATATAAGAGAATTTACCGACGGAATTAGCCTAATAAGACAATGCAACAGTTTTTTCTAACTTAAAAAATAAATGCCAACTGTCTTGTTCCACAGGCAAAATGTCTCATTTACCTCATCAATTAAAGAAAAAATTACTTATTTAGATTTAAAGCTTTCCGTGTAGGCTGGAAATCCAAACAAGGACCTACTTGCAGTCGGGCAGCATTGCTGCACCACACAGAAGAAACCCAAAAGCCTAAGAGATCTAAAAAGAAATCTCTCTTCACTGCATATTTATATAATGATAAATTATATTTATCATGATAAAAAAAAACATTCACTGCAGCCTTGCTATATTCAGTGTACAATTAATAAAATGTTGCATTGTGGGATGTTTTGATTTGTCATCTTTTTCATTTTTTTCTTGTATTTGTGACAGACTCACAAAAGAAAATAACTAAAGCCAAAATTTAATCAATTATATAAAAATGTCCACAAATTAAAACTTTTCAGGGTTTAAATGAACCCTCCCCCATGAGGAAAACAGCAATGTCTTGCTGACTGAAATTTACTCGACCATGCACGGGCTTATCTCAGTTTTTCAGGATATGGGCTTGGAGTAAAGAGTTACATATTAGCAAGCAAATAGGAAGATGGAAAAACATACCAGAGGGTGCAGGTCTAGACAACTGGGCAGTCTCATACCATGCTCCAATCATTCTTTAAATCCCCAAATAATTGGCTTATGCATAATAGTTACCACTAAATGCTTTGAAGGTTGTTACTGGTCAGTGAAGGAACAGATTTTTAAAAAGGAGGGATTTTATGCCTGTTAGGCATTGTGAAAAACAATCAATATGCTAGAGTTAGTAATTATTTTTATTTTAATTCAAAGGGTATTCAGGATAATGTATTTCAGCTTGGAGCTCAAAATCCTTGCAAATCTTTTGCAATGCAAACTTAGGCATCAATACATTACTACGGACACCCAAAATATAAGTAGCCGAGTTATGGCCAGAGGTGGGTGGTAACTAGTTAATTTCAGTTACGTTTAATAAGGAGTTTTTTTGAAAAAAAATACTTTTAGGAGTTGTTTTACAGCATCGTACTATTTACTTTTACTTGAGGGAAAATATAAAAAGGTTTCACTACTTTTACTTTAGTGAAAGATTTGGCTACTCCATTCATTGTGAGTAAATTCAATTAATAAAAACAAGCTTGTTCTAAACAAATATGCACCATTTAGAGACACTCGTACTCAAATGCTTATTGCATAAATGTTATTTTTGCATCTGCAGAGCCTGCTGTTTTATTTGGAGGTAGAGTGAAAATCAGAGGTGTCTATTCTAAATGTTGTAATTATTGATTTTTTTTTTTTTATTATTCTTATTGTAAGTTTTTTTAACAAAAAATATTACATCTTTTAGGATACTGTGTAGTAAGTAGATCAATTACTAAGTACTTGATTCCTTTGTAATTTCGTAGAAGGATACCTTTTAATTTTACTTGAGTAATTATAGGAATAAGTACAGCTACTTTCACTTGAAGGTACAGTGGAGATTTTAGCGAATTTTTGAAAAGACCCGCCCTCTCCACTTGCACCTGCTCCAGAGCGGGAACGCCTATTAAACTTGTGCAAGAGCATGCATGAGCCCATTTCTCCTCATGCACGCTCTGTTTAAATGTTTCTGTTTGCATCGCTCATACAAGCTTATTTTCCAAAGAAGATTTGCAATTTTTCCACTACTGTATGTCAGACTCACCTAGCCTCATGAGACCATCCTGATCTCGCGAGCTTTCAAGATTTCACTTGCTAATCAGTCTGGAGACTCTCTGTTGAAGAAAATTTGGAGCCGTTCACCAAACGAACGTCCAATCAGCGTTGGCTTTTAGGCGGGTTGAGGTGTGACGCAACGAGAAGC
>NW_015151010.1:504986-532687 GCF_000732505.1 Cyprinodon variegatus | reverse complement strand
CCCCTTCCCAAAATTACTTCAAAGGAAGGTTTCCAGATGGATATGCGGAGCAAATCCATCTGGCGGAGTCAGGTTACGAGCACATAGGACGGCCTTAAGTAAACATATCACCAGAATGATTGTCATTTAGGAGGACCACTTATTTTGATGATCCACCCGGAAAAAGAACATCCTCCACTATACCTTTAAGTAAAATTTTGGGGCACTCTACCCACCTTTGATTATGGCAAGGCTTGAACTCAGCTTCATTTTGACTTCAGAGAGTTATTATTGTTGTCGCAATTTATTTAGTGATCAGGACGAAGTAGGAAGACTTGTTGTCGGGGCGCAATAGATTAGAGAAAGGACAAACCGTGGACCCTGTGGTAACCCCTCTGGGCCTATGAATAAAATGCTTCTTTAACTGTAATTCAGGGCTGGCTTCATGGAGAAGCGACTGCAGTTGGTAAGCGCTGCCGTCTACAACCATAAGCAATTTCACTGATCTGAGCAAATTTACAACTTCTGTCAAAATCTATTGCAGTGTCTCATGGTTATTTAATACATATGCATTATGAAGTGTGGTTAAAAGAGTTTGTGCTGAGTGAACTTATCTCAGGAAAGAATCGGGGAGAGAAAGCTTAAGTGAACACAGAGCAGTGAACACAGTGAAAAAACTAAACCTTTAGCAGCATTCAGGTTGGACATTTAAATGTATGCTTCAGCTCTAAGCGGCACTTCTACGTTGATTTCAGGGGCTGTCATCTCTGTCACTTTTCCAAATGTTTCATTAAAATACTTACAGGTACTTATCTAATGTTATGTACAGTTCATTTTATTTTTTACTAATTTTAGTAAGTGAAATTCCTTCTACACACAGAGTGAGCCTTTTGCTTTCAGGTATAATTTAAACCCCCAAAAGATACATACAACTGTATTAATTTAGCTGACTTGTAGTAAGACAATTAATGAATTGAAAAACTCCATTGAGGCATTTATTTTAATACACTAAAGGCCATCTCCTCCACCTTTCTCCAACTTCATTATCAGCACTAGCTGTTTTGCCAGCATTATATTTCATTGTTTATTCCTCTCTTTTCATTTCATCTCCCACATCATCCCTAAATGATCCAGGCATTTCGACTTTTAGCTATTTTCACCAGTGTGTTAGCAGCTTCTGTCTCTCCTACAGCCCCTTTAGGAGCAGAAATACAGCGACTGATTATTTTATTCACACAAACAAAGATAGAATAATTACATTTTTGAGATGCACACAAATAGTGACATATTACAGACACGCTTGAGCGCTCAAAGGAACATGTGCAATTCCAGGGTTACTCTCATAAGTGTCTTAACACTGGGAGATTGGAAAGACTTATTTCAGTTTTGTCATTCAGTAATGGATTGAAGGGGCTTAGATAGAAAATTACATTGCAGTACTTTCTTTTTTTATTTCCCTGGCATGTGATGTGCTGTGCTTGCTAACGGGTTTTGTATTTATTAGGACACTGGTGTCTGAGATGGATAAAGCAAAACGGTCTCTTGTTATGAACTAGATTATAATGCACTCTGAATTAGGCTGCAGGGTATAAATTTGCCAGAGAAAAAAAACGACAACCATTCATCTATGTGAAAACAAAATTTTTAGTTTAAGATGTCTAGGTCCACGTATTAACAATAATTTATATGCAAAGGCTTGAAAAAACAATCACTGCATCAAATTTGCCAAGCATCCCTAAATCTCCTTTTAACTTACTAGTGCAAATTTAGATCCAGGCTTTGTTTCGCTGCACAGACTGGTCATGGATGTAAGAATACAATAAGAACAGTAAATGCTTAGGCATTTTCATCCTTCTTTTCATGAACGCAGAACAACATTCTTATCTTGAACATGCAGGTTTTCCCAGTTCTGCTGGATGTCTCCTTTTTCACCATCTGTAAACAAAGGAGATGTGTTCTTCCAATACCTATTTGGGATTTACCATTTCATTTTTGAAAGGAGCATTTTTCCTTCAGCCATTCCACATGTTGAGGATTTGCAAGTAACAACTGAGAAAAGCAGCTAAAACATGTTCTTTTAAATGACTCTAGTGAAGACCAACCTTGAGAACAGGCTTACCAAATTCCCAGCTTTATTAGTATGGTGTTCATGACTGTGGGACTGGGATAGGGTTTTTTATATTCCATGCCCTCACGCTGTTGCTTTCAGCAAACAGTCCAGCATTATTCGGTCTGACAAGAGAGCAAATGCTGTGCATTGAGGGGTCAAGAAAAAGCACATTGTCCTTTGTCAGTTCCTCCCTTCTTGTATTACTGTGATTTTTTTTTCTCTTTGCATGTTTACACCTACCCACCTACCTACCTGTCTTTGTTGTTTGGTTATTGTGATTTTCATTTATTGGTGCACCATTATACAATGAAGACATTACATTTGAATAGATGAGCTTATTTGCACAAACATTTTTATACTGCATTACATTATTGCACGCAAAACAGCTGAGGCTAAATATACACACATGCTAAGATCTTCTCACACATACACAAACAAAAAAGTATATATATATATATATTTTTTTTTTTTGTTTTGTTTTTTGTTTTGTTATTATTTTATCTATTATTATGTTAAGAAAGCAGTCACGGTTAAAGTTCTTGCAGAAGTATGTGACATAGGAGTGTTGATTCACATAGTTTCCCTTCATAATACATTCCTCAGTGAAGCTAAATTATGATATGAACAGAAGACGTTTGAACTAGAAGTAACACAATTAAGTTGCCCATTAATCTACCTATTGCTGTCATGCATGTAATCTTGACTCAAACTTTGCCTGCACACAAACAAACACAAGTTTTGATGTTAAGATAAGAACCATTATTTTCTTTTGGGAGATTTTCAAGAGGAATAAGCTGGCATTTTACAATACATAGACAATCCTTCTGAAATTCTTTTTAAATGCATGTTTTAGTATTTTAAGGACCCCTTTTTCTTACCCCTCGTTTTTTCTTTGACATTACAAATGAGCATTGACTAGTGTGTATTTGCATTCATGTGGAGGTAGCATTAGCAACATTAGCAGTTTGCCATGGTTCACTTACAATCGGTTCCTTGTCTGCTTCACAATACAAACAAATTTAATACACAGCAACATTTGCTGACTGTCAGCAAGTGACTTTCTGACTAGTTGAACAGAGTCGGGGTGGTGATAGCGATAGAGGCTAGAAAATGTCACACCCTTCCAATGACCTAAATCAAGGAGGGTGACCAGAATTGTGTTCTGTGAAGAGTGTGTCATTGTTGGATTTCTGGTTTTAAAAAAAAAGCCAACATTAAAAAAACCAAGCCACTTTTACACTCTGGGATATCCTGCAGGTTTTAACTGAGGCTCAAGAACACACATTTTAACTTGAAAAAATCAGATTACCGTACTAGGTGATGATACCTTTAGAGCAATGGGAGTTTTGAAGTATTTTTATATTGGAGTATAGATAGAAATCCTTACCATTGGCTGCTTCAGGCTTGATAAAGCAGCCCTTTGGGAATCCCTCCTCTTTATAGCCACTCCAACCCTGCCTTCAAATGTTGTATTTGTTCTTGTGGCTGGAACATATGTTATGCCCTGCAGGCCAGCACATGTGACTCAGTGTAAGTCAGTGACTGTCATGGTCAGAAAAATAGGATCCAGTATTCGAGGTGGGCAAACAGTTAGATTTCTCAAAATGTTTATTGGAATATTAACCAAAGTGAAAAGTGTCTGCATCTAAGGCAGGAACCTCTACAGGAGGAGACAGCCGGTTAGTGACCATGCTTTTTGGAAGTGGGTGATAACGAACATGTGATTCATTAACCTGGTCTTATAGTTCACTCCTAGCCCAGAGGGTGAGATTGGTTTCAGCCGGTCGACTGTCAACACGACGCAGCAGTTGTGTATCGGTGGTAGGAGGACAGGCAGGGGATCAGAGACGAGCAGACGAAGGAAGGCAGTATAATCCAGAGGGCGAAGCCAAATCCGATGTCGGTGACAGGCTAAGCAGTCAGAGCCAGGAGGTCAGTGATTAAAAGAGGTGACAAGGGAGAATCCAGAACATAATTGGGTAACAGTTCCAGGTTCGGTACAAGGAAGACAGAGATCTGGCAGGTGTCAGAAGACAGGTCAGGCAAACAGATCAGACGGGAACATGTGAGCTCAGAGGTCGAAAGGCAGAACAGGTCAAGATCAGGCAGTCGGCATACAGGTACGGTAGAATAATTCTCACCAAAGGCTCAAAAATAATCTGGCACTAATAACTGTTTGGATAAATAGAGAGAAATAGAGACTAAAGCAGGTGGAACAGATGGACAGTAATGAGAACTAGGCGGAGCTAAGCAGGTGAGTGAAATAAGTAATCAGACTAGGCATTAAATGAAAATAACAGATTCCAAAACGCCAAGGTCCTTTAGCCAATTTGTTTCTCACATATATGTACAAATAAACTGGGAAATGCTTTCAAAAACCCAATTTCCTCAGCCAACAGTGAAACAGCCTAATTACAGGGTAATTTGACAACTGACACTAGCCTTTTAGGCATTGCGTAACGTCCAAGGGCGAGAACCCCTCAACCACTGTTTTCTTCAATTTGTTTTTTGTATTCATGATTAGCTGTCTTTAAGATACATTTGTATGAACAATTACAATGATAAAAAAAAAAAAATAGCTCATAGTAGTTTAAGAGTTGACATCCAGCCTTTTTCTACAGTTTTCTTGATAATTACCAAAATCCCTACAATTGTAATTCAGATTAAAATCAAATATCTATCAACAGTGCCTAAGGGTGCTTGTTTGATGCTACTGTGTTTTTTATTTATTTATTTTACAATTTGGATGAACTTTGTATAAGGCGACCATACACCTTATGATATTTTCAATCATTGTACTACTTGTGACCCCACTTCACAACAGGATATGCTCATGATCACCTGACTGAATTCAAACATGTTTGATTTTCATCTGGCCATACAGTACCCGATCGGGAGATTTTGGTGAGGTTGTCTTGAACCTCCAGCACTCATCCCCTCACTTAGCGCTGTCTTTCCTATTCTCTTGGCACTGAACCCTAAGGTGGCATCTTTCAAAACCTGTCTGGACATATGGTTTTGTTTTTAAATTCCATAACAATTAAACCTGAAGTCCATACTGTACATCAATAGCTACAATTTTTGATTTTAGGCATTAAGTTTTTTTTTGTCTGTTTTCATCACATGATACACACAGGGGTTAGCATTTAATTGAAAAACCATTGTTTATTATTATATTTTTTTGTTTTATATGGTAGTATTATTTCCCATGACTGCATAAGAAATTTGCATAAAGGTTTGAAGAGCACATGATTGCAGATACTGTATATTGACAGTTGTTAGCTCTTCGTTTGAAGATGAAGCAAAGCAAAAAAATGTTTTGCAAAAATTAGTTACAGCTTGTCTTATGGTAAGCTATTGACTGTTAATTAAAGTATTACAGGTGTTGTAAATCCATAGTAATTGATCACTTCAGAAAAAAGTACCATTAAAGAATGGCAGTGTGGTGCTTAGTTAAAGCTCTTTCATGTAAAAAAAACTGTTAAAGTAGAAACCCCTCCAAAAAGTTAAAGTCGCCCACTAACACAATCATTTTAAGTCATTTGTGCCGACCTCCTGTTTATAGTGTGGTATCTTCAACACTGTTGATAGTTTTAAGATACATACCAAACATTTAATAGGTTATGGTTTTAAAACTGCAAAAGCTTTCACTAACTTTTTATCTACAGTTAAGACTGCTGTTAAAAAGAAAAAATGAAGTACCACTGATGAGTTTTCTCTGGTTATGTCTAATATTTTGAGATGTAAATAGGAATGTACTTTAAATGTTTGAAAGGCTTGTTTAGATTAGCATTCCTTCCTCTTGTGTTTAGCGGTGTGCATTTGGCTTACTGCAGCTGCTTGAGCAACCTGTGTGTCAATCTAATAAATAATTGACTGGTAAAGAATGAGAAACGAAATCCACAATGACCTTTATGTGAGCACTGAAAAACCCCTGTAGCTGCTAATTCAGCCATTTGTTAGTACCTTCTTTTCTACTGAGACTGGAGGGTTTTGCGTTTTAAACCCAGCAGCTCACTGTTAATTAAAACACTCAAGGCTGTGTCCTCCTTGACTGACAGAAGGGTTTTCAAGGGCAATCAAGAAATACCTTTTTTTTTTACATCTTTTTTATACTAATTTAAAACCAGCAGGCAAATTATCTTCTAGTTTTACAGTATTTTGATTGTACTTTAACAGAAAGTGGAGAAACTGATTTTTAACTTTTTATTTTTTTGAGAGCCTCAGTCCCAATGTCACACAGCATGTGACCTTAAGAATACTATTAAAATTATTTCCTGATCTTCCAAATTAGGTTTGCATTCATTGTGCCTTTGTCATATGATTGTATTTTCCTGCAAGTAGAGGCCTGATCAGGGAGAAGTCCTAATCGTTAGTGCTTGGCAGGACATCCTCTGTGCCTGACCAGAAAACAGCAAACCAAGCTGAACACCAACCATTATCTGAATTGTCAGAGGTGTTTTTTTGCTAAAGCTTGTTAATCCTCTGAGATTGCGTAGTTAAACATATGTCCATCCTAGAACATTTCTAATACATTTGTACCAAAAATGTAATTTTTTTAGTGCAAATGTATATTTGCACTAAAATATACATTTGCATATTATTCAATTATATTTGTTTGTTCCTAAAGTATACATTATATTAACAAAAACAAATATTCCTTTGCATCAGTCCAAACAAATATCCATGTTTTGCAGACAGTTGGAGAAGTTTTGTTTGCTAAACATAGTCAGTGTTATCCTTAATAATTGTTGAGGACGATGAACCATTAAGTCGACTCCCAGGACTGGAGTGATTTTTAGCTTACATGAATAGTACTTCCTCTGTTGTGTGTTTCTCTAGGATCACAAATGTAAAGGGGTTTCATGTGAAGTAAGAGCTTGGTGGCTTCCTTTCTGGCTTAGTAGAGGTGTGAGAGGCTCCTACTTTGTGACCAAAGAGGACAGTCACAGTGTGTTTCCACAGCAACCCTGAGTTGCGGTTAGGAATCAAAAACAGAATGTGGGAATGGCAGTGATGTTTTTTTTTTTTTTTTTGCTTAAATTTGCCTTTTACGTCATTCATACAGCAAAGAACATTATTGCATTTTTTGTTAGATTTATGGGAGTTCTGGCCATTTCCTATCCTTCTCTTTTTATCATGGCATATACAAAAAGATAATGTGGCTTAATAGTCTGAATGGGACGACAAGAATGGTTCTACCCGAAATACATCAGGATGAAAACAAAGCTATTGGCTTACCTGTATGATCTTACTTTATTTAAATGTTTTTTTTTTTCTATTAAACAATATACTGTCCATCTAAGGCTTAAATTTGCATTCCTTATGAGTTTGTGAGTATTAGCTGAGTACTCCCAAGTAGTCAGATTATCATTAAGCAAATTATTAATCATAAAGTACAACAATCCAGTCAAAGTTTTAAGCATTCAGAATGCTGAGCTGGGTGAATCTCCATAGACGACATAGTGTACTTTTAGATTGTCCTGTGGTATTGCAGAGTCCCTTTCACAACATTTGAATGCAATTTCCATTGATTCTATCAGAGAAGTGGATATGTGCGGTAGCTCTATGCGTTGTGTCCAAACCACGTCAGTCTGCTTTAGTTGGTGATTAAACAGTGTAAGATACAATGCCTTGCATACTGATAAGGTATTGAAATAAAATATTTGGTTTTATTTTTCTGCTGTTTTCCAACCTGCATTGTTCTGATTAGCCATAATTATTCACAGTCCACATCCACTGTATTTGCACCAGAGTTTGTGCAGATCATTTAATCCATTCAATTAATTTCAACACTTATACAATATATAAAGTCTAAAGTATTGTGTGATAGTCCATATTTAGATTGACCCCGAGAGTTTAATCACTTTTGCATTTGGTTGAGAAGATTATTTTTAAGAAGACTTTCCTGCTGAGAGAAAAGCTCTTCTTGCTCTAAGCTTTCGAGGGTTTTCTGACCTAGCACTTTTGTTCAAAAGCACCTCTGCCCTTTCTGGCGAGCTCCACAAATGTTGCCTTAAAGTGACCACAATGCTGGAGTGACTACACCAGCAAAATTAATCCAAAGGAGAGGTCAGTACTGCAGAAACATTCCCTTAGAGGGTAAAAAAGGGTTTATTATGTGAAAAAATACTTCTAAATCCTTCAAGGCATTGCCAACTCCCACTTGTTAGTGCAGAGAAAAGGCTTAGGGTGATTAGACCATATCATGCTTTCTCTCTCTGCTTTGCCATGTTTTTTCTTTTTTTTTCTCCTTCAACAGGATTACTTTATCCACTTTGCTTTAATTGGAGAGTCATAGAGTATGCTTGGATGGTCTGTTACACTGAAAGGACAAGCCATTTAGTTGATGGTCCATAATCTATATATCTCCAAGGCAGCATTGTTACTGAAACAAAATATTTTATCTCCTGTGGCACACCGTTGGTTAAATAAAGCACTAAATAAAGCTTTCAAAAACATAGGATTTCATAATTTCTATCTTCATACTGTTTTACAATTTAACATCCTTTAATAAAATGGTAGAGTAACAGATAACATTCGTTTTTTCCAGCTATATAAAAGATAGTTACCCAGCACCACCCCACTCTCAGCTATTGTCATGCATCGCTTGTCGAAGCCTAAAAAAAGGCTGCTTGTTATGTCCTAAGTGAACATGCTGCACCTTCCCTCATTTACAGGAGACAAGTGTTTGTTTGGATTTATTCTTGTCCTCAAATCTATTTAAATGTAAGAACAGTATAGAAATGTTAAAAAATTATCATCATAATGAAATCTTTCTATTCTTTGTTTAAAAAAGGTGTAATTAAAATCATCTTTCGGCTTTTACTGCCACTTTGGTGTTTTTTTATTGCTCAGTAAATAAAATTGTTGTAGCATATCGGCTTATATGTATAAGCAGCTATTGTCTCTGTTTCTTTATATTTCAAAGAGAACAGGCAGGTTAATGGAGTGGATAATACATCCATATTTTTAGGTAGGCTGTCATCTGTCAGTATTTACAGGTTGGTACCCATTTATCCTGTGTGAGCATTGTGATACTATCTCTGTGGGCAAAGGGCCGCCTGTCTGTCTGCCCTGCTGAATTAACAGATGGGGGTCCATGGGGAATTGCAGCTATACGATGGTTGACGGTACCCAAATAAGGCCTGACTGTAAGATGCATGCGGGGAGGAGACAGAGGCTCCATGTTGGCAAAGTCAGGCCTCTCACATTCTTTAGCCTCTGTGAAAAGCCTTCTGTCTCTCATCACACAACAACCACCATGTGAGCATAGAGAAGATAGGCAGCTTTTTGAACTCTACAGATTCTGAATTTGTCAATGTTGAAATGGTTAAATAAAAGGTAGTCACCTCAATTTTAGTATTTGTTCTACAAAACATTGTTGAAATGCTTTGTATAAACCAGCTTGGAAAATAGATTGATTGAACTAATAGTAAAGCTTTCTTCTGTAGAAATTGATATTTTGTATCATGTATTTAAACAGCTGTCAAACAATGTTCACTAAAGTGCATAGCAGTGCAAAGGAATAGACAGAGGAGTTTTTTTTTTTAGGTAGTTCACTGAATTCTGTCTCAACGCTTTAAGGCCCAGTTAAAGATTAACTCTGGTGTTTCCTTTGGGCCTCTTTGAAGTGGACTTATACCAACTCCTTCTTATCTTAATTAGAAAGAAATTTGGAGGACTGAAGCGCTCCTTTGGAAACCAGCACCTCCTCTCGATAGTTTCTTGAAGACCGTGTTACTGCAGCTTTATCAGTCTGAAGTGTTTGCTCACGGTATTTTGAACTTGTTCATTAAACAGTTTTAAGTAGACATTCTACTATAACAGTTTTTGGGTTTCCAACTGTTCTTTAAAGTAGAATTTAAATATTGTTACCTAGATTATCTGGTCCAGAACTCATATACTAAACAAGGTTATGTTGCGTTATGGTGTTGTACTTGTTTAACCTTATTTAAAAACAGCTCTGAGTTCAGTTCAAGTCCTTTATAATACATTAATTACTACACAATGCTTAGGTTTGTGTAAAATTTTATATTTGTCCTTCGTTATCATATTTTATACATCCATTTACCTTTATGCAAAATATATCATATTCTATTCCACATTATTGTGTTTGCTTTCCTATATTTACCATTACAATTTTCAACATATCTATGAGCTTTAATGTTTCAGCCACTAAAAATACACATATGGTCTGCATCAGGGACAGTCAGAGACTTTTAAACGGGCCATACATATTATTGGCAAGCTTAACTGGCACAGTCTTTGTCTCAAAATAGCTGCCGACATCCATGTAATGTCATCTCCTAATTGTCAGAAGCTAAACAAGCTCAAAAGGATACAAAAAAGTTAATGCCACCCATGGAGGAGCAAAAAAATTGTGCTAATAAGCTAGGATTTATGAAATAAAACCTGTATGAGGCTTTATTTTATAAAAACCCATATTTTCATTTGTGCTTATATCTACAAGGATACAATGGTTACATCATTTATGTGAGATATTTTGAAAATTAACTTAAAACAAAAAAGATAAAATAAAACTTTCAATAAAATTTAATATTTTAGTACATTTAATATCATTTTGAGCACAGTTACCGTCTGTAATGGAAGAACAGTCATTTTCTGTGTATTAACCTAATGGTGAATGTTCCCTACTTTCTTTTAAAGCCTTCCAATATGCTGCTAACATTTCTAAATCCCACACAGTACAGCACTTACTGAGGTTAAGGACCAAGGTTCTTTTTCTGAGTTATTACTACAACAATCTGACACAGCTTTCCCTATTCTAAATGTTTGCACTAAACCCACAGCAGATAGATCTGTGGCATTTTCTCTCCTAAACACTAAAATTTCTCCATAAAAGGCCAAGCTTACCAAGCTGACTTACCACTGAGTGGCAAACAGCCTGTGCACTTAGGATCAGGCCAATCTCACAAATAATAATATATAATTCAACAATATAAGATGATTTCTCAATGTTTTGGATCATTACCGGTTTGGTTCACAGCAAATCTGGATTGTTTTGTTGTTTTCATAAAACTATAGCTTAAGTGTTTAGCTCTTCTTGCAAAATTGAGGCCAGCAAATTATGTTAGACAGATGGCTAAACTTTCTTTTTTCCTCCTGCCGTTGTGGAGGACATGCTCCACAGCTCAGGGATCACACATGCAGTGTTTACCGCTGGCAGGAGTGCCACATTGTTGGCCTTAATCCAAGTGGTGCAGTTAGGTCCTGCCACACAAAGGTCACCTGTCTTCAGAAGAATGATGTGGAACACACAAGAAGGAAAAATCCTGCTCTGTGGTAGACCTTACGAAGGCATGACTCATGCAGTGTTCCTGGCGTCTGTTTACCGGCTAATGTGACATAATATAATTCTTCTCATTCTGCATTTATAACCAAAACATTAAAGGTAAAAAAAAGCGCTCTTGTTCTCTTGTTGTTGTATGTTTCTCAATTTAAACAGTTTTGTAGTTGATGCTAAAGTACCTTGATGTGCATATGATGCAATAAATACATAGATATTAAGACAGTTAAAGCTTTTCCCTAATCATGCACAGTCACACATGTGCTGGGGAGGCTTTATTATCTGTTCACACACATGCTCACACTCAAACTCCCACATACATTCCCTCTAACAAATAATACAACACCCATGGTGAAAGCGTAATGGTTTTACGGGGCTTAAAGAGAAGAGGAAATGAACGCAGTGAAGTGGTCGGCTAGAGGTGACAGATTTACGGACCGTAACAATAAGGGGGATGCTGTGCAGAGACTTCCAGTTGTGCCCAACGTAAACAACAGAAACACTGTGAATTCCTCCTGCATCGCATCTGAAGCCTCTTGGCAGTTTTACTTGTATTCCACCTCTTTTTGTACTGTAAGCTATTTAGTGGATCACTCACCTGAATCTTCCTCAGCTCCTTCCTAACAAGAGAGGCCAGAAGGTCTTACTTTGCTGGCCTTAACTTTTTTAACCTTTGGCATTATCTTGGCTGCTAGCTACTCACATGGCAATTATAATATCAAAGCTTGATGCAGTTTCTTTATGAGTCACTGTATCTGCTTTGTCCAATGCTTTGTGGTGGAGTTTTCATATCCCTGCACGTTTGATGCCTGTTTTTGTGCCTGTGCTTTGACTCCTTCTGGTCAAATGGTACCATCCATGCCCTTCAGTGTTTTGAGCTTGTAGTCTTTGAGAAGAACTTCAAAAGGAAAGGATAAAACATTCTAGTTCAGTCAGGAAGCAGACACCCTTTATCTTAATTAGAAACGAAGCAATTAGATTGCACAAACCTTGTTTCTTTGGCATAGGGGTTTTGCACCCTTATACCTCCCACTGAGTCCTGGCTAAGACTCAAAATCAAATTCCTAAGATATCAAAGAAATCACACTAATAAGGGATATTACTTTACTGGATCTGACTAAAAAATATTTTAACATTTATTTAAGAGATACATACTCTGAATACTAGATAGTGATTTAGTTATTTGTTTTGTGATTTGTGCTTTTTTTTTTTTTGCAGCCCCATAAATTTTATAAACTTAATTTATCTTTCCAGGAGGCAACAAACTGAGAAACCAGCAGTTCAGACTTAATTGGGCTTGGATTTCTTTGGAGAAGGAACACTATGTGGTGGAGGAGGAGGGGAAGTTCCTGGAGGTGGTGTTGAAACGTCGAGGCTACCTGGGAGAGACTTCGTTTGTTAGTAAGTAGACTCTTCCCTAACCTGTCTCTTATGGTAATAGAATATGGTGTTAATGCAATGAAAATTGTGGTTTTCAGTTTTCTTTGTTTTTTTTACCAACATACCCCAAGATCCTAACCAAGAATGACTCAAAGACGATATTGTTTGGCAAGCCATTATATTGACAGACAGGCAGACCCTTTGATATTTTTCAACACAAAAGTAAGACTTGCTCAGATATTCAGTGGGTCACTCAGGTTATGACCTTTAACCTCTTTCCTCCGGCCAGTGTTTGTGCTCAATCAGACAAAAGCAAAGGACTATGCCATAATGGCATGCAAGCACATGCATACGGTCTAGTTTAGTAAAGATAAAATAGTGCACTCAAATTGGAAAATTTGTCTGAAATACAACTGTTATCATTCTCAGTTTTTCTTATAATGAAAATGGCTTTATGTTAAAGGTGTTACAATCAATTTCTCTCAGTATCAAATACATTTTATTCTCTCATGTTTTTAGAATTATTTAAGAATAAAATCTAGGTCCCATCATGGACTTCACTAAAGGTCCTCAGGGAGAAATCTCAGAGGAAGTATGCAACTAGAGGCATTATTGGTGTCTTAACAACATGTTCATTTTGTGGAGTTAAATGAAACATTATAAATGTAATTTATAGACATATTTTTTAGAGAAGTTTTCATATATTTTATATTATTTTATATATGAAAAATGATTGAAGCTTGACCTATATAGAGATGTGATGTACTAACTTTGATACACCAATAATCAGCGTTCAAAATCAGCGTGTTTCAGCAGAGTGGGCAGTTATGCTAAAAAAAAGTCACAGTTACTCTGAAAATCTGGTCAATATACAAATTTTTTATGAGTGTAGCGGCCCTTTGGCTGAAATCTGGCCTTCCTCTCCAGCGCATTTCAGCATAGACGCGGGTTATCCACAAACTTGGCTTTTAATGAGTATAACGTTTGCGAAAATTCTGTTTTTAAACACATTTACCTGTCCTTCTTGCACTCATGAGGGAAGCTCTGTGAAACCTGAACCCCGTTCCCCTAAGACTGTCATCAGCTCGGCTACCCAGGCAGGTAAACACTCTGCAGCCCTGACAGCATAGCAAGCTTTAAAAAAAATAATCCACTATACGTTCATAAAAAATCCTGGTAAGAACCCTGATGATATAGAAGCTGATATTCCTTCACCTCATGAAGACAGGTTTGTGGCATTATCATTTTCTGATATTTGGGTGCTGGTTATTCCACACTAGAATCCAACAATTATGGATTATAGGTGATATTTGCTTAGGATTTTCATTTAGAGTCATTTAATGATATGATGTTTTCAAAACATCCATTTATTAAAAATAATATGCTAAATATTTTGGGGCTTATGGTTTCTAACCCTGTAAGCCCTTGAGAAAGTATTGAGTAAACCAAAAATAGTAGAAATGCTGTTGCAACATATTCAGTTATTTGTGTTAAGGAAAAAAGAAGCTGAAATCTCAACCCAAACAGCCTATTTTCCCAATGATCCCTCTGCAAATTAAAATTAAACACCACCAGCTTTGTTATTTGCTACCACATTAACATTTTCAGTACTGCATGGAATTGCGGATGCTTTTAAATCAGTTCCTTGTGGGGCTGCAACTAACGATTGTTTTGCTAATCAATTAATCTGTTGATTATTTTCTTGATTAATAGATTAGTAACCGGATGGCAAAAGGATCCCCAAAGAAGATTTTTTGCAGAATTGAAGCTACAACTTTTCCACTTACGGATTTCTGGATAGAGCATATTGACAGATGAAAAAGTTGCTTTTTCTTAAATGCCAAATTGTTATGTATTTTTTGTTTTGTTTTTGTTTTTACAGTTTTGGGTATAATTACTGCCATAAGTGGGTTGCTCTGTCGGTTAAAGGCATGATTTAGAGTCTCTATACTCCAGTTAACGACTAATCGATTACTAAATTAGTTGATTATTTTTTCAATAATCTATTAATCACAATTAATCAAATTAATTGTTTCAGCCCTATTCCTTGAGATCTGAAAAGAAAAAAGCTTCTCTTATTGTGTCTGAATTTGTTTTAATACGTAAAGAGTTCAGAGGAAATTCTGCAAATGTTTAGACTTTGGCTTAGTTTGTTCTTCTTTTTATTTATTTTTTTTGTTGTTTTTGACTTTATATTTTCCTTGATCTCCTGGCTCTACTTTTAAAGGTGTCAACATTTTCCCTGGAGCTTTTTCCTATAGAATATAGAGGTGATAAAGGTCTGCTGCTGAGGAAAGGCAGTCTCTGAAAATCCTTTTCTTCCATGAAGATATTTTAGGGATAAATAAACTAATCTAACTATTCATACAGAATCAGTTATTGAAATAATTTTCAACTAATTTTACAAACTATAAAGAACAACCAACTCAGAGTAGAGCGGAATAAAAATATAAGCATTTTCATTTAAGAGGAAACACCTTCTTTGCAAATATGGTCTCGCCTGAATTTCTTTGTTGTTTGTAGAGAATCTTCCTGTACTCTTATTCGTCTTCTTCCACCTAATCCGAGAACGGGTCGCGGGGGCAGCAGTCTCTGCAGAACCTCCCTGTAATGGTTCTCCCCTTTTGGATTTTGAGTTTTTAGTTCTCTGTTATCTAAATAATTCTGTTTTGTTGATCTTTGCTTTATTTTTCATTTTGTGTTATATTTAAGCAGTCTTAAGTTACTCTCTGTTGCTCCCTTGTGAATGTCTCCTTTCCCCTAGCTCCCTTCTAGTCACTTCATCCACACATACTCCATCAGCTCATTACCCCAGTCTTTGTTCTGTCTCCCATATATACTCTCCCTGTGCAGTTTTTCAGTGCTTGTTCCTTGTTGTTACTTGGCGACTCAAGAGAGGGTGCACCATTTGATTTTTAATTTTTAATTGTTCAGTTAAAAAAAAAGTCATAAGAACAGTGTATTTCACACTTTAACATCCAACAACAATATATCTGTGATGGATGGGGAGAAAACTATGTTACATTGACTTTACCATTACTAGAAAAGAAAGTCATAGACATAAATAATAAATAATCAACTTTAAAAGAAAGAGTGGGGATAGTTTAATTTGACCAACCATGCCAGATCACACTCTGATCAAAGAAAGCCCCCAGTAGAGGGCTATTGCCTCACTGCTCAGTGTACACAGTGAGGGTTGCACCAGTTTTGAGGCCGCAGTAAGCCCACCTGCCATGAATCCTTAGAATGACTGCTGTGATCAGGGCCATTCATCGCATGCCTTGTGTGGGGCATAGAATTGAGGCAAATTATATTTCTCCTTTCATGGCTCTTTGAAGACTTCTAATCTTTCAAGCCTCATTGAGCACCACTGTTTTATCAAAGCATAGATGTGCAAAGGCGTTTTCTCACCATCTTCACTTGCATATCAAAGTCCAGTTTCATTCGTTAAAATCTGAAAGAACAGTTTATGAAATTGCTAACTTTGCAACCCTAAATCTAAAAACTGTTGAGTATTACTGTTCATGTTCACAAAAAGATTTCTTAGTTCAAATCACTTCAAAGTTTTTATGCATGGCTCCCTAAGTGCTTTTTTTGTTGTTTTTTTGGTTGTGTGCCGTCACATTTATTGCCCTTACTTTGAGTGCTCTTGTGTAGCTAGCTAAGACAATGGAGAAGCTCTATGACATTTTACTTGCTTGAGTGCTCCTGCCCTACAGGAACCATGCCAAAGTCGTTACCATGGTGAGCATGAGTGTCCGCCAAACAGTGAGGATGCAAAAGGGCAGACTTAGACCATTTCTGGCAAGATCAGGCTGACTTTCCTTTATTTTGTTCAAACCTGCATTTGGGAAAACTGTGTGAATTGAAAGTCTAGATTCTTGTCACTTTCCTGTATTCTACAAATTACATATTTTACTGATCGTAATTCAAGCCAGTCTCTTTGGTCGAAATCAGACTTGTTTGATGGACTTCATTAGACATTCATGACCTACTTTAATCAAAACTAAAATTATTTTACATAAGAAAGGGAAAAACTGTAAAAATTAAAATGCTTAGGGCAAAAACATTCTGCCTTTTTGTTCCAGACACATTCTGCTGTTCTGTTCCACTACGGGATTGACTGTATTCCCAAAGGATTGCAGCCCAACTACTGCCTCTCCGGGTTATAGACATGCATTAGGACGCCATGTACCATTCTGTCTTGCCACAGTAGTCAGTTTAATGCAGGACAGTGGCATTAAGCAGACATTAAACGGCTAGTCTAAAAGCTTTGCCATAATGTATAAAAAAAGGAGGCTAAAGCCCCTGTCACACATTGACGATTTAGACCAGCGTATGCCTGATGTAACAAAAATCTGCCAAAAACGCTGGCATATGTTGGATAAGTTATGGGTACAGTATGTTTCGTATAAATTATGAGCACTCTGAAGTACGCTGAAGCACGCTGGTACACGTCGACATACAGCAAGTACGTCGAGAAATTTTTAGCATGCTTAAAATTTGGCATATGCCAGTGTTTGCCATACGTAGGTCATAAGTTACAGTTAAGTTATCTGATTGTTGACATACGTTAATTAAAAAGTTACTCATTATAATTCATAATCCAAAACCTATGAGAAACTTGTGCATACGTTATGCGTAACTTACTAAGAACTTACCTCCAAAGCATATCAACGTATTTGACGTGTTCCAGACGAACACTGAACATGTTTCTGACTTACAGCTACTGTATAATGGTATATTGGCGCATAGCATTTTGGTATAAAAGGGGGTTCCCATTAGGAAACTGTCAGTTCTCCTCCAGACTTCATCCACATCATAGGGTGAGCGAGAAGGTGAGTGTGATGATCCTCCCTGCATTCACGGCCACGGCCACAACTAGCAAGCTTCTTAGCAGACATGACGCTGAATCTGCTGTGACTGCGAACCTTCTTCTTTCTTGCTTTCTTTTTCTTTTTCTTTATTCTTTTTTTGGGGGGAGAGGTTTTAACTGATGCTTCGTATTGCCCGTTAAAATTATCCTTGTGCATCATTTCTGGGCATTACGCTGCCTTGCGTTATGCATAAGTTAGGCTGTTGTTGAACATAAGTACTGGACTCGTTATGAATACTTTTTGTATAGGCCCAAATCTGCTAAGCATCATTTTGAACAATTTATGAATTGAAAATATGTAAACATTTCAATTAATAAAATAAGAATTGCATGTAGGATTCAGATACAAAAAAAGCAATCAAGAATAAACCTTACAGTAACTTTACAACTACTTAAATAAAATATTAAAAAAACTAAACCTTGGTGAGGTTTTTTTAGTGTAGCTGTATGCTTTTCAAAAGAAAATAACAAATTAGCACTCACAAGCACATTCTGTTTTGAGAGAGGAATTTTTTATTAGAGAAAATGCTGTTACTTCGTGACTAGAAGTGAATTTTATTTAAATCCTAAAATCCAGCTGGTAAAATGTAGCAGACAGGGAAGATCAGATCCTCTGGAGGACAAATATAAAATTTCAAAATGTATTCACACTGCATGGATTTTACCACATAACTATAACAACATTTTTGTTTCATCCTTCTTTGAGGTATTCGCACAAAGGACGGTACAGCAGTGAAGGACAAGGACTTCCGTGGAAAGGCTCAGAAACAGGTGCAGTTCAACCCGGGCCAAACCTCAGCCACTTGGAAAGTCAGAATCCTGTCAGACAGCGAGTATGAGGTGTCCGAGTCTTTTCAAATTGTCCTCTCTGAGCCAGTGATGGCTGCTCTCGAATTCCCAGAGGCTGCAACAGTGGAAATCCTGGACCCAGACGATGGTCAGTTACTATTTTATTTAAAAAAATCTGGTTGTAACTGTGTGGTTTAAAGAATTTTTCATTAAAAACTGGGAAAAAAAATCTTAGCTAATACTAAAAGACTATGTACATTACAGTTTTGAAGAGGTGACACAATCTTAACTTTAAACACCCATAATACTATTTGAGCTTGCATCAAACAACAGGATTACTATGCACTGCTTTCTATTAAATAGAGCACGAAAAGCTGACAAAAACAATAATTTTAGGGTACCATAAAACAATAATAAAACCAGCAATAACCAAAGTTTGTTTTTATTCTTAAGCAGCAGACAGCTCAGTAACAATCCTTTAACCCTTATCAAAGCTTTTTTCATGCTCAGATTTGATCATGGACATTTATCTTTCTTCTGGCTGAGGGTATCAGAGCTCTATAAATACAATGGAAATCCAGAAGATAAAAGAGGGCTAACAAAGTAAAAGTACTGTGAGAATCACCTTATTATGAAGTTTGTATAGGTTCTAATAAAAAAAAAAAAGCCTATGCCTTGATAGTATTGTATTACCTCAAATGTAATAGAACTATATCTGGTTGATATGGGATTAGCTCCATGTGAAATTCTCATTATGATATTATGGAAAGAGCTGCACCACAAGAGATAACAAGGTTGCTGCTAAGAAAAAAAGGTTTTTACTCCAGTAAAAATGGAATAGAGAAAAGCAATTATTGATCCCACAGGGCTTTACTGACTGGAAATAAGAATATGCTGTAAACATTGTATAGTAATAACCATGTTTAGCTAAAAGCTTGTCTTCAGGCAAAAAATAATAAATAAATAAATGTGCCTGAAGGCCAATAAAAAAAGAGAAAGTGTCATCTACCTTTCTTACACACAAAAAAAACCCAATTTGTTTATTTCTTTATGCCTCAAGCAGACTCTGTCCTCCCATAGCTAAAGCAATTATCATAGGATCCCACTGCTTATAGACTGGAAAATTTAAAAGTGTTCTGACTTCTTAAGGTCACAAACTTCAAAGGCATATAAAACATTTCTGTTTTTTTTCTTCTGAGAGAAAAGAAAAGCTGAATAGACCTTCAAGAAAAAAAAAACAGTAAATATGAATTATTTTTGACCAGGTTGATTACATTGCTCAAATTGGGAAGACCCAAGTATTGTGAAGAAAAGGTGTTAAGAAAAAAACGAAAAGCTATATTTTTTCTATATGTACCACACCTGGCTTTAGTTGAAAGGAATAAACACTGAAGCCAAAGAAAAAGTCTTATGAACTAGAATTTCACATCCCAGCATCATGATAATATATGCCAGTTATTGGTCATTAATCTGCCTCAGATAATTAGCTGATGTTGGGTTTTTATTAATTAAATAACAGTAGTATTGATGAAAGTGTTATAAGACTGTTTTTTTCTTTTCCTTTCATTTAAATTCAGTTTATTTCTGTCTATTTCTATGTTGTTCTGTTTGCATTACAGTTGGATGCGATTCAGCATTCAACTAATTAATCTTTTCCATTATACAGAATCAACAGTTTTCATACCCTCAGCTGTGTACAACATAGACGAGAACATTGGTGAGCTGCTCATACCTGTACGCAGAAGTGGGGATGTCAGTCAAGAGCTTATGGTTTTATGCTACACCCAGCAAGGTAACACCACCCCTGTGTGCATAAAAGGAAATGTACAAAATAGTTTTTGGTTGTTCTTTGTCTCAATCATTGTTGCAACTGTATGTGTTCCTAACAGAGCTTAATGATTTACTGTTGTGTAATTGGTAGAGATGTATCAATCACTTTTTATGTAAATTTCTTTTTACTGGTATTCATAAATCTTTGACCTGCCGATACAGATTGCAAACAATTCAGATATAACTTTAAGAAATACAATTTTAAATGATTTCATAACCTGATTTGCATTTTTTATAGCCTTCCTGTACCAATTACAGTGAAACATTTAATTAATAACCTATCACAGCTGTGATTCTGATCAGCAAGACTTCCCATAGTAAACCACCAATCTCTGTGTTTATGTCTTAGGTGAAACTAGCTCCCCACATTTTAACTCTCTCTTGATTCGTGCATGAATCTGCTACAGAGAGCACTTGAAATGTTGAAAATAGTTTTCTTTTAAATACTTTAAATTGTTTGTGTTTTGCGTGAGTTTAGTTGTTAACACCTAACACATACTGGAAATGGCCAACTTTACCTCTTCTTCTAGTACTGACAACTTTTTAGTGTGAAAGTAGGTTTTACATTTTTTAAAGTCACTAAAGGTTGCTTAATTATGTAATCAACTACTTTGCATATTGATGCTTTCGGGGAAGGGAATAACATTGTTGGAGAGACAAGCAGTTAGTAAATTCCTACATTCAAATAGAACTGCAACATTATTTTTAAAGTTGTACTTTTTTAGTGGAGCAACTCCTCCAGCAATCACTAAACTTTTCCAGCTTTGTAGCTTCCAAAAGTGACTCAAAATTCTTATTTTTGAGTAACTTACACATTTGTTCATTCTTTTGTTACAGTTTATGTATGCTAGTTTAGTTTCTTAAGTTTGCATTGGATTTTAAAATTATAATAAAATCATTAGGAAATTACTAGGCCCTATAACAAGACACAGTACGTATAACAGTTTTAATAACTGAGACATTTTTCATACAAACCACATTTTATAAAAATTAGAAGTCACAAGATTGTCATTAATCTCTCCAAAAAAACATTGCCAATAGTTTCTTCTCATTCTTGTTCTTCTATCATAGTGATCAGGTCACCAATTGAAAGAAAAGAGTCACAGCTTAGAGCTGAAAAATGGCCAAAACCTATCTGGCCCACAAGTGAGCAGCTCTAGTTATTTGAATTTCGATGTTGGTGTCTCTAGTATGATAATTTTGTGTGGTTTGCTTTTAATGATTAGATTCTGCAGTTTCTGATATTAAAAAATTATTAGGATTAGCTGCAAGCTTTAATAAATGCTTTTAAGAAACATGTAATTTGTCTTCTACCTCAGACTTTAATTGTCACCATTGAATAAGTTTCACAGTAGGGTAAAGCAGTAAGAGCTTAATAGATTGTTAGAAAAGATGAATCTTAATTATACAACAAATTATGCTTTGTATTGTTTCAAATTCATCTCATTAAATTTGTGCTCTGTAAATCTCTTCTCTGTCCATTCAGTTTCCGCCACAGGCACTGTCCCCACCACAGTGCTGTCCTACTCTGATTACATCTCCAGGCCTGAGGACCATCACAGCATCCTGCGCTTTGACAAGGGAGAGATGGAGAAATACTGTCGGATAGTGATAATTGATGACTCCCTGTACGAAGATGAGGAAAGCTTCAATGTCACCCTTAGCATGCCTATGGGAGGACGCCTTGGTTCTGGGTTCCCCACAGCCAGAGTCATAATCATTCCAGATATGGATGACGGTAAGAGGTGATTTCACTGATTGACTGCATATTAAAATGCAATCATAAGGTTTTGATTTTTAGTGATTTCTTGGCCTTTTTTACGTTTTCAGATATGTTTTAGAATTCAACAAGCCCCAGCTTTTTACCTCTGAATCCCATTATTTTTGTAGTAGGGTTCTTTTAACTCTACCAGATATTTTAAAAGTATCTGTCCTCGACTGAATGCTTAAAGCAGGAAAAAAATTACTTTAAAAAAAAGTTTTAAAATGTCAACTTATCAAATGGATAACTCAGTAGAAAGACTTGACCCATGTTATGAGCAGTGGTCATGTTTCAATTTATTTTTCTTACACTCGTTTATTATGTTTCTATGACTATGAGGCCTATGAGTAAAAAAAATTTGCTAGATTGTGTGGTCTTCCTCCTTTATGGTACGTAGTTTATCTTCCATCTACACTGCCCCGATTGTTGGGCTGCTGGCCCCCATATCTTCCTGATCCTCCCTTTGTTCTCTAACACCTGTCGGCCTTTCTCTCTCCCCTATCAGTCTGACAATCTCTGAAAGCATTGCTGAACATTGAGAACTCTGTGTTTGTTGAAAGGTAAAGGTGGAGCTGAAAGCCCATGAATAATACCAGAATTAGTTATTTAGATGAGTAAATATCCAACTTTAGCCCCATTATTTAAGTGGTTAAACTGCATTTGGATTTAGTTTACTTTAGAAAGCATAATAATTTTTTATCTGAGTAGAGTGGACCACATCAACAAAGCAGCTGTAGTAAATGTATGTGCAAACAACAGTAAAAGCTTCTAAAAGTGACCTTAAAAGGATCCAGGGTTTGACTGTGGAAAGAATCTGGCTTGTAATGACTTCTGGGATTAAAAATCTGTAATTTTCTTTAAGCATTTTACAGATCTATTTATATGAACAAGTTAAAACTGTTTGTGAATGTTGTATTTCAAAGGATTGTCAAGATATACATTTCTGTAATTATTTTCCAAGTAATGCTGTTGAGTTATTTGCAGCTTCGCTCACTGCTTCCTTCTGAAGTTTATGTTAAGTTGATGAATTCAGATTTATTCATCTAAACTGCTTTGAGATGGAGGATGCTACATGTTTAAAAAAGCTTCTAGCTTTTATAGCCCGGGGTGAGACTGAACGCTGTGAGTCTTTGACCCTTACTGCTCTTGAGTATTGACTACAGCTGCTTAGACTTACCATTCAGTTTTAATGGGATTCAGTTTGCTTTATGAAATTTCCTTCCCCAGTAAAACTATAAAATATCAATTTACTGCTCTTACCTGTATCAGTGTCATTAAAGCTTCACAGAGAAACTTTTGGCCACTAGGGCAGAGGTCTTCAATATGGGGTCCGCGACCCCTAGGGAGTCCACAGAGGTACAGCATGGGGGTCCTGGAAATTTTGGTTGATTAGACCTTTTTTTATATATTCCCCCCTGCAATTTTTTCCACTAATTAAATGTCTTTAAATGCACGTTAAATGCATTCAACACACTGAAGTAAACAGATAAATGGAGGCAGAAAATGTCTTTCAGTCATCAATGCACACATTCAGTGACACACAAGAGCTCTTTGCACCTGGGCACCGTTTCATTCACAACACCTGTCCCATCAACTAGGAATTAGAATTAGAAATACTTAAGTAATCCTAGGGCAAAATTACTTTAGTTAAATTGCTACATCTATAATAGAGTGACTATAGGACCAGTTTGATATAACACAATTTCATACCATATATATAAATAGGGGGTCCCCACTCCATCTCCCCATCAGTTTGGGGGTCCCTGGCCTGGAAAACGTCATCTAGCACCCCTAGTGGCCACAAGCGCCTCAGCACCAACGCAAAAGCCAACAAACAGTCAGCCGGCAAGCCTCCTGTGTCTTCATTTTCATAATTATCAGCATCTTTATTTGTAGAGCCCTTTAAAACAACTACAACTAAGAACTGAGTGCTGAAATTAGCTAAAAATAATAAAACACAATAAAAGAATAAAATACAGAATACAAATATTAAATAAGGCAATAATATGAATTTGTTTAAGCTAAATCAAAAAGGTCACAACAACTAAGTACTGCCAGTGAAGTCTTGAACCATGTTTTAAGATTCAGCAGGGAAAGAGCCTCCCTAATGTGCAGCGGGAGGTTATTCCATAAACAAGGAGCTGCGATAGAAAAGGCTATTACCCCTCTAAGCTTCATCTTAAACCTCAGTACCTGCAGGAGCTGCTGTTCTGCTGACTTGAGGGACCGTATTTTGACTGAGGACATTCTAGATGTCTTGGTTCAGCTCGGAGGGCGTGAGTAACAACGCTGCTCTCTGGAGAGCACCGCCTCGGCAGGCCGGACCGCCCAGCATGGAACAGCAGCAGGGGAGCTCTTGTAAACAGCTGCTGGGTGGACGGGGTGTGTCGGTTAGATTTCTTTTGTAGCCTGCTTGCTTTCTCTGCCTGTATTTTGCTTCTACTAAACATCAAAAATAATTAAAAAAAAAGATATATGACTATACTAGGAGCAAATGCTGCTGCTCTCTGGAGAGCACCGCCGGGAAAGGCCGGACTGAGCCTTACGGAGGACCAGCTTGCTCCGGTGAACACCCTCAGCCTCCTGGCTTTCTCTGCCTGTGCTTTGCTTCTACTAAACATCAAAAATAATAAAGATATATGACTCTATACTAGGAGCAAAGTTTTAACTGACCAGTTTAATAAATAAGTTGAGAAACTCCTTTCCAAGATCGACTCTCTTTCATGTTTTCTTTTTTTGGCTACCTCAGGTTTAAACTTTTTCCTTACCTCAGCCATGACCAGTAGTCGAGCAGACAGAAAAACTGTAAAGAAAAACCCTTAGCTCCATGACTGTCTAAGAGGCCGTGGCCGTAAAGTGTTACGTTCTTCCAGGTCACATGACCTGTCAAAAGATGGCGCATCTTATCCCAACTTACATAGTAGGTAATTCAAGAGGGGAGCCCCACTTGTAGCATTGATGGTGTCAAGCACTGTATATTGGCCTGAGGAATCATTTAAAATAACTCAGATGCATAAACTCTGTATGTGGTGACGTTTACAGCGTTGGTGGTTGCTTCAGCTAGCAGTTGGATATATTGATAAAAAGAGCTACTCCTCACAATCCTAAAACAATAAAAAAAATGTGGTATGATGGAAGTAAAAACTGAAAGGACACTAAAGAGTCTAAATCACATTGCTTATGTTTTTTGAACCCATTCCCCTTTGTCACTTGAGCCATACAAAGGAGAGAAGGGCCAGTTGTGAAGCTGGTGTTCTGACTATCCCCGCTACCCTTCAAAGCACCGAATGTATATATTATGTAAAGCAGAAGACCTTTGAGTCTAGCAGGAAAGCGGTCCATCGGACAGCCGGCTAAAGTCTTTAGCTGCTCCGACTGTTTTTAATTTCACCACCAAAAAAACTGGCCGCTAATGACCACCTAAAATACTCTGCCACATCAATATGTTGTAATGACTGTGTGAAAATGCGCTAAGCAGGCAGAGCAGCAACATACAGTAAAGTTATGTTGGCAGTTAATAATTAATCAACTATGGCATTAACTCCCAAAAAAATAAACTTCCATCAATAGATATTAGTTCTCTGGCAGTCAGGTTATCGTAAAGTCTTTGCTCTCCGTCACCATCCTGTGGAATTTATTCCTGAAAAGCATTTACCACTGGGTTCATAGACATGTGATTAATACCATTCTTGCTCTTTTATATTTATAAACTTAGAATACATTAAAGTTTGCAGTTGCAATGTGACCTACTGTGAGAAAATCCAATAGCATGAAACCAATGTTCCTTATATTTAAGGGCGCTGTGTTGCAGAGGTTTTATTGATTGCCACTTTAGCCAGATTTTTTAAGGATTCTCACCTAACAATGGGAATTATGACCTTTTAATAGAGAAGGGGAGTTAGACTGTATGTATGAAAAAAACTAGGGTTGCAAATGCAATAAGTGGGGAAGTTGCAGGTGATCCACAAACATCATATCCGCTGTATATAGAACCTGTAAAGGAACATCCGGGGCACAGAAAAGTAACTTACAAAAACATGTTAATAATTGTGCTTCCTTCTGGGTTGATTTCTGCTGCACTTTCATAACACCATCAAAATGCATTGTATAATACAGTCATAAGGTCTTGACCTTGAAGGTTGTCCAAGATGTGCTCCACTGCACACTCAGGGTCAACTAAAACAGGCTCCAGTCACCCACTGCCCTTTAGATGTGAAGCTTTATACAGGAAATGCATTAATGCTGTAAAAACATGAAGTGTGAGGAGAAATAATATGGTGTCAACTCTTCATGTCTTCCTGAAGGAGTTGATGATGAAAAAGCTAGAGCACTGAAGTTGAAGTAAACAGCTCTGAGGCAAGCAGAGCAAAATTGATCTCCTGCTTGAAAGAGTGGAGAGGCTGCAGCAGAAGTTTCATTCCCGCTGTTAGTGCAGCTGTTGTAGCCACAGTCAGGATTTTAATCCAGGCTCTAGACCCTAAGTACACATACTGTGTGAGTTTAAAGTAAATGGGGGCATCACATCCTTCTTTGTCATCTCTCTTTTAGAATAGCTTTCAAGTACAGCACTTATATGTGCAGAAAGCGTCTGTGCCCAGCCAAGCACCTGCCCGAGCCTGAGATGTCTATATGCTCAACGGCCCCAGGAGGCTTTTCAGCAGCTTTGCAAGGTTGTACTGTAGGCTCCAATATAAAAAAAAAATACAACCTACTGATTTAAGCATAATGCATTTCAGCAAGATGCCTTCGTTCCAAGCAAGCAGACTAAAGCACCTTTATGAAATTAGATGCGGGTCAATAATTTAAATTTTGCTTGCTTTATTCAGGGGGTCTTTGCCAGCCTTTAATAAAAATGCAACAAACCACCAAAGTGAAGTAAAGTTTAGATTTTGTTTAGTAGCTTTTCTTCTTATTAAATTAAAAGTAAGCCACTCCAATAACCTGTTTTGCCAGCAGGTAACAAGGAGGGAAAGATAGTTTTTACAACTTTAAAGTATTATGACATCCTCCTCAAAGAGTACCTGTATATGTAAGTGATCAGGATGGATGGTAAAAAACTGATCATGCAGGTATAGATCAGCTTTATGAATTCTTTTTCAAATTTAGATTACACTGCTTAAACCTGAAGATGTGTGATTAGAGTATTGAATTTGACTTTTTAAAGGACAATGATATTGTTATTTCACTTTTGGAAATTTTGAAACATTTTCCAAATAACTTACTCAAAGACCAAGTTTTTCACCTGGTGATCTGTAAAGATGACGGTTGAACATTTTGATCATTCAATAAAAAAAAATTGAGTATCTTAATGCTATTTTTCCTTTTTATGTTATTTTAATACATTTTTTAGTAAATTACATATTCTTTATAAATGTCTTGATATTTATATGGTATATTTATATATGTTGATTTGTTACTTACACATATAGTGACATGTATTATTACAATAACTAAAGTGATAACACAATAGGAGGTGGGAGTTAATGTGTTTTCCCTCTCCTTTCTGAACTGATTTATGTATCTTTTCTTTTGTGACCTCTTCAAAGATAGAAGCAGCCGGTCTGCTGATCTAACAGCACACAAATGTAGGGATGGAGCAGTTCTGATAAATAAGAAGAGGTCAGCTCATTTTGACTTTTAATAGCAAATAAAATCATTTTCAGAT